>NW_021166973.1:45000-105000 GCF_900634415.1 Cottoperca gobio | reverse complement strand
GTGTGTGTGTGTGTGTGTGTTCGGTGTGGTGTGTGTGTGTGTGTGTGTGTGTGTGTGTGTTTGCTGGGTGTGGTGTGTGTGTGGTGTGTGCTGTGGGCTCTGTTGTTTGTGTTGTTGTGTGTGCTTTGTCGTGCTTTGTTAGGGATGTGTGTGTGTGTGTGGATGTAGGATGTGATGTGTGTGTGTGATGCTGACTTTGTGTTGAGTAGGGAGGTGTGTTTGTGTGTGCTTTGTAGTGATGATTGTAGTGCTTGTGTGTTGTGTGGTGTGTGTGGTGCTGTAGGGATGTGTGTGCTGTGTGTGTGGTTTTGATGTCGATGTGATGTACGGTGTGTGTGTGATTTGTGCTGAGGGCAGTGGTGGTCGTGTGGTGTGTGTGTAGTGTGATGTGTGTTGTGTGTGGTGTGTGTGTGTGTGTTGTGTGTGTGTGTGTGTGTGTGTGTGATGTGTGTAGTGGATGTAGGAGTTTGTGTTGTGTGTGTGCTGTCGGGATGTGTGCTGTGGTGTTGTTGTGATGATGCTGTCGGGCTGTGTGTGGGTGTGTGTGGTTGTGTGCTGTCGGGCTGTGTGGTGGTGTGTGTGTGTGTGCTGTCGGGCATGTGTGTGTGTGTGTGTGCTGTCGGCTGGTGTGTTGGTGTGTGTGTGTGTGTGTGCTGTCGGGCGTGTGTGTGTATGGTGTGTGTGGTGTGCTGTGGCTTCGGCTGTTGCTTTGTCCTTTTGAGTTTGTTTCCCACTGAATCAGATTTAAACATCCAGTTTATTTGATTAACACACTGGCAGCGAGCCAGACAGAGTGTGTTGTGTGTGTGTGTGTGTTGTGTGTGTGTGCTGTACGGCTCATTAGGCTGGTGTGTGTATTTATGCGTGTGTGTGAGGCGGCAGGCCATGCTGGTTAAAGACTCAAACAGCGGTCACACTCCATCTCCTGTTTGATTAATGTCACTGTGTGGTGTGTGTGTGTGTGTGTGTGTGTGTGTGTGTGTGTGTGTGGGGTGATTCTCAGTGTTTTCTTTCTGCACGTTTTAACATGAAAGACAGAATTTAAAGTTACGTCTCGTGTTGGACAGGATGAGTCCAGCGCCGTGCTGCATGTACGAGTCTGAACACGAGTCTCTTGTTCAGCATGTGGCTGGAAACTGCAGCAGTTCAAACATGGGCTCCAAAAAGTCTCACAGCTGGAGGTGGAACCTGGTGGGAGCTGGAGTGTGTGTGGTCTCACCACATCCTGTACTCTGTGTGAAACTGGGACATCTTTTAACATCAATCAAAACATTTCTGAAGATCATTTCACTCTTAAACTCTTTCACGTCTCGCAAGAACCAGAGACGAAGTTACAAATGTTAGTGAGCAAATCGAAAATATCTAATTTACACAAATGTCTCACATGCAGTCTGGGTGGAGTTTGAAAGACACTATCCAGGTGCATTATGGGAGATGTAGGCTCCTGTGTTTTTGGACCAAAAATCTGTCTCACAAACACTTTACAGCTACTGTAGTTCTCTGTCAGAGCGTCTCTGTATCTGTGTGTCTGTATCTGTGTGTGTCTGTATCTGTGTGTGTCTGTATCTGTGTGTCTGTATCTGTGTGTTGTACTGTGTGCTCTGGGTGTTGTACAGGTGTGTGTTGTATTTGTGTGTCTGTTCTGTGTGTCGTACTGTGTGTCTGTCTGTGTGTCTGTATGTGTGTGTCTGTATCTGTGTGTTGTCTGTATGTGTGTGTCTGTATCTGTGTGTCTGTACCTGTGTGTCTGTATGTATGTGTGTGTCTGTATCTGTGTGTCTGTATCTGTGTGTCTGTATCTGTGTGTCTGTATGTGTGTGTCTGTATCTGTGTGTCTGTATCTGTGTGTCTGTACCTGTGTGTCTGTATGTGTGTGTCTGTATCTGTGTGTCTGTACCTGTGTGTCTGTATGTGTGTGTTGTATTGTGTGTTGTATGTGTTGTTGTGTATCTGTGTGTCTGATTGGGTGTCTGTACGTGTGTTTATGTGTGTCGGATCTGTGTGTCTGTATGTGTGTGTATCTTTGTGTCTGTATGTGTGTTGTCTGTATGTGTGTCTGTATCTGTGTGTCTGTACTGTGTGTCTGTATGTGTTGTTGTCTGTAGTGGTGTGTGTGTCGTTGTATCTGTGTCTGTGATGTGTGTGTCTTAGTGGGTTGTATCTGTGGGGTGTGTTGTCTGTATGTGGGTGTCTGTATTGTGTGGTCTGTACTGTGTGTCTGTATGTGGGTGTGTGGGGTGTCTGTATATGTGTGGTGGGCTGTATCTGTGTGTCTGTACCTGTGTGTCTGTATGTGTGTGTGTGTCTGTATGTGTGTGTCTGTATCTGTGTGTCTGTATCTGTGTGTGTGTGTCTGTATCTGTGTGTCTGTACCTGTGTGTCTGTATGTGTGTGTCTGTATCTGTGTGTCTGTATGTGTGTGTGTCTGTATCTGTGTGTCTGTATCTGTGTGTCTGTATGTGTGTGTGTGTGTCTGTATCTGTGTGTCTGTATCTGTGTGTGTGTGTGTCTGTATGTGTGTGTCTGTATGTGTGTGTCTGTATGTGTGTGTGTGTGTGTCTGTATCTGTGTGTCTGTATCTGTGTGTCTGTATGTGTGTGTCTGTACCTGTGTGTGTGTGTGTCTGTATGTGTGTCTGTATATGTATCTGTGTGTCTGTATCTGTGTGTCTGTACCTGTGTGTGTCTGTATCTGTGTGTCTGTATATGTGTGTCTATCTGTGTGTGTGTGTCTGTATCTGTGTGTCTGTATCTGTGTGTCTGTATCTGTGTGTCTGTACCTGTGTGTGTCTGTATCTGTGTGTGTCTGTATCTGTGTGTCTGTACCTGTGTGTCTGTCCTGTGTGTGTCTGTATCTGTGTGTCTGTACCTGTGTGTCTGTATGTGTGTGTCTGTATCTGTGTGTGTGTGGTGTGTGTGTATCTGTGTGTCTGTATGTGTTGTCTGTATGTGTATGTGTGTGTCTGTACCTGTGTGTCTGTATGTGTGTTGTGTCTGTGTTGTTGCAGAGAAGACAGGAGTTATTCTATCACTGAGTTTGTTCCACAGCGCTGCTTCATCACACGTGTCCCTCAGTCCGGACTCTGCTGCTGCTTCTTAAAGTGAAGCTGCTCAGAGCTGCAGGAAACATCTCACATGTCTGCAGGAAACATCTCACATGTCTGCAGGAAACATCTCACATGTCTGCCAGTATCCTGGTGAAATACTCAAACCACCATCACTTTACACACATTTCCGTCTCCTGAACATTTTGTGGAGATCTGAGCTCCACTTCCAATAAAGTTCTGTTGCTCTGAATCTGGAAGCAGGTGAAGACTTGGAACTTTGTGCAACATGCTGAGAATCAGGTCTTTATTCGCAGTTAAGTTACGTTAAGTTTTCTCCTTCTTCTCCTTCTTCTTCTTCTTCTTCTCCTTCTCTTTCTTCTTCTTCTTCTCCTTCTCCTTCTCCTTCTTGTTCTTCCCTTTCCTTCTTCTTCTGATCGTCTAGCGTTTCCGGCGGCGCGGCGGCGTCGTTTCGCTTCGGCTGAGTCCTGCGTCTGTGCGTGGCGCTCGGCTGCGGCGTTTCGTCGTCGAGTTCGCGCTGCTTCGCGGCGGCGGCGCGGAGGAGGGGCCGCCGGAGTAGCGGGCGCCGGCGGCGGCGCGGGGTGGCGGCGGAGGCGGAGCCGTATGAGGACGGCGCGGCTTGAGGAGGGGCCGACGGAGGCGCCGGTGCGGGCACGGCGGCGCAGGCAGGTCGTCGGGGCGGGCCAGCCAGTAGCGGAGGGAGACGTGGCGGCGCGCGGCGGGCGTGGGGGCGGCGGCGGAGAAGGGGAGACGGAGGCGGCGTAGGAGGAGGCGGAGGCTCAGGAGCGGAGGCGGGGGCGCGTAGGCAGCGCCAGCGGGGCGGGCGGAGGCGCATGCGCTTGGGCGGATGCAGAAGGCGCTGAGCCTTCGTCGGCGGCGTAGCAGGCTACGGCTGGCAGAGCTGGATCGGAGCTATTTTTCGCTCCCTCATCTTCTTCGACCCTCCTCATCTCATTTTCTTATTCTCCTCCATTCTTGCTTCGTCTTCTTCTTCTTCTTCTTCTTCTTCTTCTCCTCCATTATTTCTTCCGGCCTCATGATAGTAACTCTCTCTCACTGTGTGTGTGTGTGTGTGTAAGAGGCTTCTGACTGCTGATCCTCCTCTTAATCTGAGACAAGAGAAGATCAAGCTTGCAGGTTTTATTGCAATATTCAGGCGGTGCATTTCTTTAGTGTGTGTGATATGAACTGACTGCACACACACACACACACACACGCCGGCTGTCTCCCTCAGTAATTGTTTGCAGAGTGCTCGACACGACTCCCGCTGACCTTTAATTTCAGGCTTTGTGGTGGAAACGTGCAGATCGCCGGCCGCGGCCCTGTGTTTGTTCTGTGTGTGTGTGTGTTTGTTCTGTGTGTGTGTGTGTTTTCCTCTCTGGCTGCTGGCGTGTGATTTACACTCCGGGCATGTTCAAGCTCGCCGTGTGCCATCGATACTGTTTTTATTACACCTTGTGCCAAGTGCTAACAGCCGGATACGAGGCGCTGCGACGAGTGGATGCAGCCACAATTAGCATAATTGAAATAATAATAATGCTAACGAGCTCTGTGAGCGGAGGCAGAGCGGAGAGGAGAGGTGGCGATCGGCCGCTGCACAGCCTCGTGGGTAATTGGGATAATGGTTTAGTGGTGGAAGTGATGCTTTTGGTTCTGGGGGGAACAGGTGCCAGATCCACTGCAGTCCGTTTGTTTTATCGTTAAAAGGGACATTTCATCAGCTCTTTGTCACACATGAAACGTCAGGACACTTCTGCTCATGTTTGAAGACTAAAAAGATTTTATTAAAGGCAAGAATATTCCAACCAATACAAGAAAAGTGACGTCGCTGTGAAGACGTGAGACGAACTCTGATCCACTCGTGACCATTGAGCAGCTCTAAATGAGCTCCGATCGTAACAGTAAATAATAACGTATAAGTTTAATAAGGAGACAGGATCTTCAAGTCTCCGTGTCTGCAGCTGCTCAACGCTCCGCTGTGATCTCTGATGTCTGATTGTTGTTAAAGCATCTCAGCACTGGTGTTTTATATATTTAAATGTCTCAGTGCGAAAGAAACTGCACTTAAATGTATATTATATATTATGCTGATTATTTCCTCTAGGAAATGTCAGAAAATAGTAAGAAATGGCCGTTATGATAATAATAATAATAATCTTTATTTGTATAACACCTTTCATACAAGAATTGCAGCCCAAAGTGCTTCACAGCAAAAACATAGTACAAGATTAGACAGAATAAGAGCATTTACAGTACAATAATCACAGTGTTGATGTAATGAGTCTGAAGTACCATTATAAAAATAGCATTTTAGATTTAGCATTTAAATATAGTTAGATTTCTTTTATAATTAGATATCACCATTAAAAGGCTAAAGTAAAGAGATATAAAATATCACCATTAAAAGGCTAAAGTAAAGAGATATAAAATATCACCATTAAAAGGCTAAAGTAAAGAGATATAAAATATCACTATTAAAAGGCTAAAGTAAAGAGATATAAAATATCACTATTAAAAGGCTAAAGTAAAGAGATATAAAATATCACTATTAAAAGGCTGAAGTAAAGAGATATAAAATATCACTATTAAAAGGCTAAAGTAAAGAGATATAAAATATCACTATTAAAAGGCTAAAGTAAAGAGATATAAAATATCACTATTAAAAGGCTAAAGTAAAGAGATATAAAATATCACTATTAAAAGGCTAAAGTAAAGAGATATAAAATATCACCATTAAAAGGCTAAAGTAAAGAGATATAAAATATCACTATTAAAAGACTAAAGTAAAGAGATATAAAATATCACTATTAAAAGGCTAAAGTAAAGAGATATAAAATATCACCATTAAAAGGCTAAAGTAAAGAGATATAAAATATCACTATTAAAAGGCTAAAGTAAAGAGATATAAAATATCACTATTAAAAGGCTAAAGTAAAGAGATATAAAATATCACTATTAAAAGGCTGAAGTAAAGAGATATAAAATATCACTATTAAAAGGCTGAAGTAAAGAGATATAAAATATCACTATTAAAAGGCTAAAGTAGAGATATAAAATATCACCATTAAAAGGCTAAAGTAAAGAGATATATAATATCACTATTAAAAGTCTAAAGTAAAGAGATATAAAATATCACTATTAAAAGACTAAAGTAAAGAGATATAAATATCACTATTAAAAGGCTAAAGTAAAGAGATATAAAATATCACCATTAAAAGGCTAAAGTAAAGAGATATAAAATATCACTATTAAAAGGCTAAAGTAAAGAGATATAAAATATCACTATTAAAAGGCTAAAGTAAAGAGATATAAAATATCACTATTAAAAGGCTGAAGTAAAGAGATATAAAATATCACTATTAAAAGGCTGAAGTAAAGAGATATAAAATATCACTATTAAAAGGCTGAAGTAAAGAGATATAAAATATCACCATTAAAAGGCTAAAGTAAAGAGATATAAAATATCACTATTAAAAGGCTAAAGTAAAGAGATATGTTTTTACTTTTGAAGATATTGAGCGAGCTTGCCTCCCTAATGTCTGCAGGTAAAGTGTTCCATAGCTTTGGTGCATAATTGATAAAGGCTGCATCCCCAATTTTCTTTTGGATGTTTGTGGGAACATGTAATAAACCAGTAGTGGATGATCGTAATGTTCTTGGGGGCACATAGTTGATTAGAGAGTTGGCAGTGTAACTTGGTGCGGTTCTGTTTAGGGCTTTGTACACAAGGAGGACCTTAAAGTATAAAAGTTACTGGAAGCCAGTGTAGAGTGTAGATCATAAGAAGCACATTTTAGAACCTGTGAGTTTAGAAATATGACTAAAAAGAATAATTAATTATCAACATAGCAATAACTTCCTGCTGATTGATCATTTGAGCTCCATAATATATATAATATTTATAAAATGGTTCACATTACGATGAACAATCATCCGATTATATAATAAGTACAGATACTTTTAATACTTTAAGTTTAGCAGATGATGTGTTTACACTGCAGGACTGTGTTCGTGCTTTCACTTCCTTACAGGACGTGTAACGTAGTGTAACTTAATGTAATGTAGTGTAACTTAATGTAATGTAGTGTAACTTAATGTAACGTAGTGTAGCTGAATATAACTTAACGTAGTGTAGCTTAATGTAATGTAGTGTAACTGAATGTAACTTAATGTAGTGTAACTTAATGTAGTGTAACTTAATGTAATGTAGTGTAACTGAATGTAACTTAATGTAGTGTAACTTAATGTAGTGTAACGTAATGTAATGTAGTGTAACTTAATGTAATGTAATGTAGTGTAACTTAATGTAATGTAGTGTAACTTAATGTAGTGTAGCTTAATGTAATGTAGTGTAACTGAATGTAACTTAATGTAATGTAGTGTAACTTAATGTAGTGTAGCTTAATATAATGTAGTGTAACTGAATGTAACTTAATGTAATGTAGTGTAACTTAATGTAATGTAGTGTAACTTAATGTAACAATGTGATGTTTCCTGCTCCTCTGGAAGCATCACAATAGCAACGTGGATAGAAAACAGACGCTTGGAGGTTTGTTCTCACAGGAAGTGATGTGTGTGTTGTGTGTTGACGTCTGCCGCGCTGTGATTCCTCTCGGTGTTACTTCTTATTTTAACACTGTTGTGTTTTCTGACTCTTTTAAAACAGACTCTGACCTAACTGACACACCTGAGCCTTCCTCCTCCTCCTCCTCCTCCTGCAGGTTCTCTGCAGACTCTCGACGCCACCGTCCTCCCGGCCAAACGCTGCGAGTCGGAAGAATTAGCTTCCAACAAACTGGCCTACAAATGAGGCATTAAGCGTCGGTAATGGAGGTGCAGAAAGGTCACGGCTGTATTAATGTGCCGTCGGGGGAATACACCCCCGAGCCGGGAGACGGAGAGCGAGCAGGCTTCCAAACACAAACCCCGAGCATGAATAAATATTTATCTATCATATTGATCATAAAGCGTTTTAGGAAACAAAACGAGCAGGGAAATGAGATTGATGTAAAAATATTCGGATGTTGTTTTGAGCGTTTCCCCCCCGACGCTCTGAGAGCGGACTGAGAGCTGCTCCGAGCGGAGGTCGCCTCCTGCAGGAGCATCGATTTGTTTTCAGGATCAAAAAGGATTTTTATCCACTTTTCCTAAAATCAGCTGCTGAAAGTAACTCGCTGATGTTTTCTCATTAAAAGCCTTTTTAGAGTTTAGCGAATATGATTCAAAGACAACAATATGGCATTAAATCAAACGTATGATGACCTCTGACCTCATCAGGTCGTAGAAATCAACATTAGTGGATAAATGTTGCTCTTTAAATTACATTTGGCAATAAAGTCTGTTTCATAACTTGTTGGATCTCATTACGATTTGTCGACTGTTGAAGTACAACACTTACATTTGCAGTAGTTCTGTGAGTATTCCTGCGTACTGTGAGTATTCCTGCGTACTGGCACTCGATAAGTACACGATGTGAAATGTGCCTGATTTAAGAAATCCTTCATTTTCTAAAATAAAATGAGGCACTTTACTTTTCATATTTTTATAATGAATATGTCAAATTGATTTCAGTTTCAAGTTTGCTTTGTGAATTTGGAACACGATTAACAAAACTTAAGTCTCATCTGATGTTTTAGAAATGTTAACATTTCTCACAATACCCTTAAATTCTCCTCAGAATACTTCTGAATCATCTGCGTATAGCTTAACGTTTATATATAAGTATGATGCCTAACACAGAGCCTTGGGGAACCCCACGTAAATGTTTTATTTTATTTCCTTCTGATTCTGCTGAACCAGGATCAGTGTAACTCTTCATCGCCCGTCAGTGAGTCCAGTTTATTGCTTTGTTTCATCCTCGTCTTCGTCTTCGTCTCGGCTCCCGTGCTGTTCACAAACCGCTCGTGATAATTGATCAGACTTCATGTAGAAACAAGTTATAATAATAAGGAAGGAAACGAATGATGGTTGATATACAGGGTTGACTTCTTCTCCAGGTGTTTGTGTCTCCGTCGGTCTGGACACGTGCAGTCTCTAAACTTTACGCATGAAGCCCGAGTTTGAAGACGGTCCTGGAACTAACGTCACTTACGGTCCGATTCGGCGTCACGGAAATGAAAGAAACTGAACGAGCGAATGAAAGTTCAACAATCAGAATCAGGGACCTGAAAGATCCAGAAACATCAAACACTTTGATCTGAAGCTGCGATTTCAAATGTTCCTGAGAGGAAGTTCAGATGGAACACACGGACATTTATATGTGATGTATCCTCCTCTTCCTCCTCTTCCTCCTCCTCATCCTCTTCCTCCTCCTCCTCCTCTTCTTCCTCCTCCTCTTCCTCCTCTTCCTCCTCTTCCTCCTCCTCTTCCTCCTCATCCTCCTCCTCTTCCTCCTCATCCTCCTCTTCCTCCTCCTCTTCTCTTCCTCCTCCTCCTCCTCTAACAACAACAATAATAAATATGGTTGAGAAAGGTGTAAATACTTTTACATACATATAAATACATATATATATATATATATATATATATATATATATGTATATCAATCATCACGTAGAGACTCTGCGTGTATTGTAATAATATGTATTGTAACATCATAAATAGTGTGCAGTATTCATAACTTCTCCTCTGAAGACATATTATAAAAGTTTCCACCAGTTTGTGTGTTTAAGTAACGACTTCCTGTTTCTCTCGCTGTGTTTCAGCGGCGTTGGTTTGGCCCGAGCTCACTTTGAGAAGCAGCCGCCGTCCAACCTGAGGAAGTCCAACTTCTTCCACTTCGTGCTGGCGCTGTACGACCGGCAGGGTCAGCCGGTGGAGATCGAGCGGACGTCCTACATCGACTTCGTGGAGAAAGACAAGGTGACCTTTAAAGTCACGCCGTACCGCAGACGCTAATAAACGTGGATTCAGCCGCCGCTGGAAGTAGTCCCCGACAGCTGTTCCTGTTTGTTCCATGAAATCTGAGGCGAAACGATTTAATCTTTAATTACGGTTAAAATCTGAAGATGATTTTAACTGTAACATTGTTTATCCATCATGATAACAACTGTACGTGGGTTATATATTATATTATATAATATAATATTATTATATATCATTACTGTCGAGTAATGTGGAACAGACCAATTCTTTATGAAGTTTAAGGGAAGACCAACAACCTGCTGTATTCTTTTAAACAACGTGTCCCACAAACAAATAGATAATAATAATTATATACGTTTAATTAAACAATAACAAGCGTTCGTCATGTTTGTCGAACTCATCAAAGGACAAACATTTGACAAAAAAATAAAAAGATTCATTATTAATATAAATAATAAATACATTTCTTATCGTATGTTTTATAGAGAATCATCATAAATGTTTTCTCAGTTCAAACTATAAATATTTGCTCAGATTTACGTGTTTACGAGGAACCAATGGGGTCGTAGCTGAGAGCCTCAGACAGGAAGTCAGACTTTAAGACTTTAATGTGTTGCAACATATAAAATAGAAATACTGCAACGACTACTAATAATACTTAATAAACTGAGGATGGTATCAGACAGCCGGGTTTGTGTCTGATCGGCTGCCAGCTGGCACTGAAACCCTCCCCTCCTCTACACCCACTCACTCACCTCGGCTCTGACCTCTAGTCTCTCACCCCGATACCCCCCCAACACACACACACACACACACACACTGGGACTGAGCCAACACTCCCAGGCACAGTTGGCACCGAGTGGCCGACTGACGGAGACGGAAAGAGAGAGAGCTGAAATAAAAAGGAGTTAAATAAATAAAGAGAAGAAGAAGAAGACGGGGTGAGGGAGGTCAGGAGAGAAGAGACATGAAGAAGAGTAACATAAGATCAAATCAAATCAACCTTTATTGATCCAGGACAGGAAGTGATGTTGATGAGCAGCAGGTGCTCACTGTTATATATTCAGATTAACATAATCTGTAATGTGTTGATATATTATGGGATATGACGTGCAGTAATACATATCTTCTGTGAGGTGTGGACGTTGGTGTCTGGATAAAAACAGATTTAGAGATTTAATTATGATGTTTTATATTATAACATTATTATAAGATTATAACATAGAAAGACCAAAAGGAGATTTGTGAAGAGATAACGTTTTGTTTCTCAGAATGTCAACATTTTACTTTATATTTCCTTATTTTGACTCGAAATAATCGTTTAGATTCAGTGTCAGATTATTACTCCCAACATTTTTAAATTTAACTTATTTCATAACTGTGGTTTAAAAAGTGTATTTATTCTTAGCATTATCGTATAAATATGTATATATATATATCTAGTATCAGTATCGGCAGAGAGACTGCTGGTCAAACTTTAACGTCATGTTTTCTTGGAACGTTGAGATGACAGAGAACTGGCTACGAGCGCCGCGTGTCCACGTGTTTCACAGCTCGGCCTGCTGAGCATCGCAGCCCCACTGTAAATGTTTTATTCTCACACCTTCGTCACAGTGGTGTAAAGTGTGTTTTGTGTGTGTGTGTGACAGGAGTACAACGGAGAGAAGACCAACAACGGGATCCACTACAGGCTACAGCTCCTCTACAGCAACGGTGAGTCTGCACAGGAAGTAATAATACTGTTATAACAAAGCACAGGATGTAGCCGCTCCCGGAGGCACGCGTGTAAAGTGTTGACATGATGACAACAAGCAGTAACGTACAGATATACGACGTGTAGTCGGGACGTCACGACACTTCAGACTGTTTCTGTAAACCGCTCGTAACTCAGCTGATATATATTTTATATAGCAAACATCTGCAAACATCTGTAAACATCTGCACACATCTGCACACATCTGCAAACATCTGTAAACATCTGCACACATCTGCAAACATCTGCAAACATCTGCACACATCTGCAAACATCTGCAAACATCTGCAAACATCTGTAAACATCTGCACACATCTGCAAACATCTGCAAACATCTGCAAACATCTGCAAACATCTGCACACATCTGCAAACATCTGCACACATCTGCAAACATCTGCAAACATCTGCACACATCTGCAAACATCTGCAAACATCTGCACACATCTGCAAACATCTGCAAACATCTGTAAACATCTGCAAACATCTGCAAACATCTGTAAACATCTGCAAACATCTGTAAACATCTGCACACATCTGCAAACATCTGCAAACATCTGTAAACATCTGCACACATCTGTAAACATCTGCAAACATCTGTAAACATCTGTAAACAACAATTATTCAAGTTTCTTACCATAAACTAGATTTTACAAGATGACATTTGAACACATCATAATCCGTCTCTGCATCCTGCTAAATGATAACACGGCATTTCCATAAAATATTTTTGCGTGATTATCACAATATTAGACGCTGAGAGCAAGCACTCCAGAAGTCATGTGACGCAGTATAAAGAGCGAGGAGGTCGGGGGCAAACAGACGTCCCGCGTGAGACCCAAAGACAACGTTGGCTGCGTGACTTGATTTACGTAACAAACCAAGTGATTTGAAGCCGATCTTTTCCTGAAGCTGACCACAACACTACACAACGCTAATCTCGTGTTTAAAACTGCGACGAGTCGGGACTGAGAAAGTGTTAAATGACACAAAAAGCTTGTTAAATGTGCTATTTATACGCCTTCCCGTGAGATCCGGCGGAGGTGTCTCACTTCCTGGGTGTAAAACGTAAAGATAATCAGGCGGCAGCTCTGGTGAAGCACATTGGTGGAATAGAAATCTATATGTTGCAGGTTCCTGCTGACAGTCGTGTGAACACACGCTGATTGACAGCATGAAATTAAATCTGAGTTTCTCCTTCTTTAAATGGCACTTGTGTAGGTCAGTCTTTGTTCAGCTCAGGTGTTTCAGTATTGATTGATGAAGTGGAGGTAATGACCGCGCTCCCACAGGTGGAACCGTCTGAGTTGAACTTTCCTGCATGAATTAAATCTGTGAGAAGGAATTTATATTAAAGGTCACCTCGGCAGACGGGTAGTTGAAGAGAACTGTGCCGTTTTTAAGACTGGAAAAAGTTTTTCATTATCACCACACACACACACACACACACACACACACACACACACACACACACACACAGACATCTGGAATACCTGACAACTAACCGAACCTGAACTCTGTTTTGTCCGTCGGGGGAAGTGGAAGGATCTTTTTCTGATTCAGAACACACAGTCCTGCTTTGTGCTGGCAGCGGTCCAGAGCTGCAGGAGCAGCGCGGCCGTAATGCTCTCAGACCCCCGCAGAAACACCAGATAAAGTGGGACATAAAAGAGCGTTTTCTTCCAAAGGGGGATGAATCACTCTAATATGAGTCGGCATCGTCGGATTAGCATCGTACGGAGGTAATTGACCTCATCTGCAACCTGCGACGGATAGCCGCCATTTAGGCTGCACACTGCTCAGCACTGAGAGGAGTGAATCATGTCAATTAGAAAGCACAGGAAGCTGCGAGGAAACGGCCCCAAAAACAAGAAGAGGGAAAGAAAACAAGCCCACAGCATCGAATACAATTAGAGCGACTCCGCCGCTAACAGGTGTTGCCTCCTCCACCCCATGTCGTGTTCGTGTCACATTTACGCTCGGATGCATAGCTAATAAAAGACAAGCAATCCTGATTGATATTTAATTTGTCGGAGAATGAGGATTCCTTGTTATCCTTGAGGAAAAAAGGCAGCAGGGGGGCGGTGGGGAGGGGCCGGGGGCTCGGCAGTTAAAGGCGGCGTGGCCTATAAATAATAAACAGCTCTGGAGCCGCGCTAATGTTTGTTTTTGCTGAGGGGGGTGTTAGCGTAGCCCGGACGAGATGAGCTACAGAAAACATAAATACACAAACGGGACATAAATAATAACAGAAGTCATTTACACTGCGAGGAATCTGCCTGTTCTTCTGCCTCGCATTAGCATAACACGCTAATGCATGCACGTGTGTGTGTGTGTGTGTGTGTGTGTGTGTGTGTGTGTGTGTGTTTCAGCAGACTGATGTGTGTGTTTTCTGTGTTTTCCAGGCATCAGGACAGAACAGGATCTTTTTGTTCGGCTGATCGACTCCATGACTAAACAGGTGAGAAGATACAGAAACATTCAGCTTGTTATTCCTTAACATCTATGAACTCACACACCTTTTATTGGATGCTAAACCTCCAAACCTCTAATTGTAATTTCCGGATTTTATTGTTGCATCTTATTTATCCATCAAAATATTGTATATATATATTCTAAATCTATATCTTATTGTCTTATTGTATATTTATTTACTGATCTTATGTGATGCATAAGTTCACAGTGAGATGTTTACGCAGATAATAATCCAGAAAATGTGTGTTAGTGCAACACATAGAGAAGGATGTAGACACTTAACAAACATTTATTATACAAGTACAGATCAACGGTCATCAGTTAAAAATGCAGGAACAGGAATAACACAGTGTTGGGCATCTGGAGTCTGGTTAGCTTAGCTTAGCATAAAGACTGGCAGCAGAGGGAAACTGCTAGCCTCTGTGAACACACTGACGCTCCCTGATGGACTCCTTTCATATCGTTTGACCTGAAACACACACTGAAACACACACACTGAATCACACACACTGAAACACACACTAAAACACACACACTGAAACACACACTGAAACACACACTGAAACACACACACTGAAACACAGACACTGAAACACACACTGAAACACACACACTGAAACACACACTGAAACACACACACTGAAACACACACTGAAGCACACACACTGAAACACACACTGAAACACACACTGAAAACACACACACTGAAACACACACACTGAAACACACACTAACACACACTGAAACACACACTGAAACACACACACTGCAACACACACACTGAAACACACACACTGAAACACACAAACTGCAACACACACACTGAAACACACACACTGAAACACACACTGAAACACACACACTGAAACACACACACTGAAACACACACTGAAACACACACTGAAACACACACCACTAAAACACACAAACTGAAACACACACACTGAAAAACACACACTGAAACACACACTGAAACACATACTGAAACACACACACTGAAACACACACTGAAACACACACACTGAAACACACACACTGAAACACACACTGAAACACACACACTGAAACACACACTAAAACACACACTGAAACACACACTGAAACACACATACTGAAACACACACACTGAAACACACACTGAAACACACACTGAAACACACACTGAAACACACACCTGAAACACACACACTGAAACACACACTGAAGCACACACACTGAAACACACACTGAAACACACACTGAAACGCACACACACTGAAACAACAACACTGAAACACACACACTGAAACACACACACTGAACACACACACACTGCAACACACACACATGAAACACACACACTGAAACACAACCACACTGAAACACACACTGAAACACACACTGAAACACACACACTGAAACACACACTGAAACACACACACTGAAACAACACACTGAAACACACACTGAAACACACACACTGAAACACACACTGAAACACACACTGAAACACACACACTGAAACACAACACTGAAACACACACTGAAACACACACACTGAAACACACACTGAAACACACACTGAAACACACACTGAAACACACCACACTGAAACACACACTGAAAACACACTGAAACACACACTGAAACACACACTGAAACACACACTGAAACACACACTGAAACACACACTGAACACACACACTGAACACACACACACTGAAACACACACTGAAACACACACACTGAACACACACACTGAAACCACACTGAACACACACTGAAAACACACACACTGAACACACACACACTGAAACACACACTGAAACACACACACTGAAACACACATACACTGAAACACACACTGAAACACACACTGAAACACACTTTAGGGCAAATAAATGAAAGAATCATAAATAACATAACATCTTCGTCCTCAACTTTAACTACAAAAAGTGAGACGTTTATTTTAGAAAGTGGACATTTTGAAACACCGTCTAAACCTCCTGCTCCTCCTCTTCTTCCTCCTCACTTTCCTGAACTCAGCACTCTGCAGTTTTCCTCTCCAGCCGTGTCTCTCGGTTTTTAGTACCCCACAGTACCCACACCCACAGTACCCACAGTACCCACAGTACCCACACCCACAAGTACCCACAGTACCCACAGTACCCCACACCCACAGTAACCCACAGTACCCACAGTACCCACACCCACAGTACCCACAGTAACCTGCCTTCACACTTTAGACTGAACTGCAGCTTTTGTTGTGTCGATGGTTAATATTACTTATTTATTTTATTTGAAAGGTTTAAACGTTTGAGTTCAAATCTATAATTTCATAAACTACACTCGCACTCAGAGCACAAACCCTACCCGACACACACAACTGTATAAGTGAGTGAATAATACAATATTAATATGAATATATATAATATACGAGCAGCCTGCACTGCACTGGATGATTCTACCTGGCTCCAAAACACAACGTTATTTAGGGAAATACTTAATAAGAGGTGCAGGATGAAATAATAATGCATCATATCGTTTACAGGAATAACATAATATAATAACTCACCCAGAAGAAGAAACATTCATTACAAAAGAACTAAATATTCTGCAAAGTCTAAAGAATAAAATCTGTCGCTGCCGAGAGACGGAGGTTGTTGTGAAGAGAACTCTGATGTCGTCATAGTTACTGATGCACATTCTGCTGGAGCCTCATCAGCCTCACTTACAGTACATCAAACCCCCCAAACATAAATCATGTCCAAACACCTGTTTAAGCCTCCCCCGTCCTCCCAGCCTCCCCTCCTGCTTATTTATCCCCCCCCCCTCTGGTCGGCCCTGTCGGCATGTCACCGATCGATGTAGCAAGCGGCTCCTCGACAAAGCGTCAGCCATGGAAACCGATCAATAGGCCCTAATGTGGCGCAGCGACGGCACACTGGAGACAATAATCCTGACATCTCCCCCTCTATGACACCCCCCCTCCCCCCACGTCTCCACCTTCACCTCCCACTACATGACACCCCATTGGTGGGCAGTCAGACCTAACAGACGGGTCGGCTGGAGTCCCCGCGGATCGATAAAACCCCGCCGCGGGCGTGTTAGGGGCCCGGCGTCCGTGGGATTGTCAGAGCGAGCGGCGGCTGAATTAATGCAGATTGCAGCGCCGAGCGAGTCCTCTGAGCGAGGAGCTTCACACATCGCTCAGCGGGACTTCAGCTGCCGCGCCTCAAACTAATGTTTGTGAGCAACAAATCTGAGACTCACAGTCTTCACATGCTCCGCTGAACACGCAGGTTTCTATACTTGCGAGGACCCTCGTACAAACTTAGACTAAGTGACAAATGTCCACAGAACGTGCTTCTGAACACCGGGGGGGCAGTGGGGACAGTGGGGACAGTGGGACAGTGGGGACGGTGGGGACGGTGGGACAGTGGGGACGGTGGGGACGGTGGGGACGGTGGGGACGGCGGGGTCGGTGAGGACGGTGAGGACGGTGGGGACGGCGGGGTCGGTGGGGACGGTGGGACAGTGGGGACAGTGGGACAGTGCGTAGCTTTTGTAATGTAGGGACTCCAAATGTTCCCGATCGCTGAGATCTCACTTTCCCAACATGTCTTTCAGAGATGGGGTTTCCTCACATTGTTCCTCACTGTCAACTTTATAAACTAATGTCCCCCTAAAGTTGTCCCTTTGCAGAAACTATTCTAACTTAATATACACTTTCAGAAAGTGTCCTTAAAAAGTTTTGGAAAACTGTCCTAAATGTCCACTTTCTAAAGAAATGTCCCCACTTTGTGAAGTGGGGACATTTCTTAAATCTATTTCACTTTCCAGAAATAACTTCTTATCCACTTTTATTAAAATAAAATTTCTAAAAATGTCCCAAGTATCCAAAGAATATCTTCTCTTTTAAAATCACTTTCTAAAACTTTACTAAGTTTTTTATAACGTGCAGAGGCACGTTATAAAATGTCCTCACTTTCCAAAGTCTTTCAAATGTTTCCCTGATAAAAAACAATCGTCCTCACAGAGAGAGATAAATACAGCGTGCACGCTCACACATGCACACACACACACACACACACACACACACACACACACACACACACACACACACACACTCACGGGAGTCCTGCATCAGGAATGATGATGTATAAATATCGACCTGCAAATCTACACACAGTATGTGGTGTGTGTGTGTGAGCGCGTCTGTGTGTGTGTGTCCCTGATGCAATCCACATCCCTCCTGGTCAAACTGGAGCATTTTAATCCAGAGGAACAGAGCCAGCATCAGGATCAATAATGCAGAAGTGGTCGTTATCCTAAAAGTATTGTACCCCAGGGGGGTGTGTGTGTGTGCAGGGCGGAGGTCTGTTTTGACTATAAAGGTGGATGAGGTAGTGGTAGGTCATCGTAGGAAGAGAGGGGAAGAAGGAGGGAGGACACACACACACACACACACACACACTCTTACTGGAGTTCATTTACAACCACCAGGGTATTACACACACACACACGCGCGCACACACAGCGGTCATCCGTCATCCGGACGCTGACATGACAGCTCGGTGGGGGTGAGGCGTGTGGGAGGGGGGGCTTCATCCTGGGGCGCTGCCTGCCATCTGGCAGGGAATTCTGGGAAGGCTGGAGGAGGCTGAGACCACCAAAAGGGGAGGTGGTGGAGGTGGTGGTGTTTGGAGGCCATGTTTGACTTTGTTGTTGGTGCTGGGGGGGGCGGGGAGAGGGGGGGGGGGCACATACTGTATCAACACATCCGATCTCTGATTAGTTCCCATCCAACAACACAACTGGTTCTAAAGTACGGGGAACTAAAAGTCCCTAAAAATGTCGTTCCTGTACAACCAACTTTAAGGCGTGACAAACAGCAGTTTCCTGGGTTTGTTTCATACGATCACCCTGACATTTTTAGGAGAAGCTTGTTTATCTGTGAACTTATTTATATATTGACTGGTATACATGTGCACTCAACTGGTTCATAAACTGGTTTACATGTGGAGTAAATGTGAAGTAAACTGGTTTTTGTGAAAAGTAAACTGGTTTAGATGCAATAAACTGGTTTTCTGCAGAATAATTGGTTTGTCTGTAGAGTAAACTGGTTTGTCTGTACAGTAAACTGGTTTGTCTGTAGAGTAAACTGGTTTGTCTGTAGAGTAAAACTGGTTTGAATGTAGAGTAAACTGGTTTGTCTGTACAGTAAACTGGTTTGAATGTAGAGTAAACTGGTTTGTCTGTACAGTAAACTGGTTGAATGTAGAGTAAACTGGTTGTCTGTAGAGTAAACTGGTTTGTCTGTAGAGTAAACTGGTTTGAATGTAGAGTAAACTGGTTTGTCTGTAGAGTAACTGGTTGTCTGTACAGTAAACTGGTTTGAATGTAGAGTAAACTGGTTGTCTGTAGAGTAAACTGGTTTGTCTGTACAGTAAACTGGTTTGTCTGTACAGTAAACTGGTTTGTCTGTAGAGTAAATGGTTTGTCTGTAGAGTAAACTGGTTTGAATGTAGAGTAAACTGGTTTGTCTGTAGAGTAAACTGGTTTGTCTGTGGAGTAAACTGATTTGAATGTAGAGTAAACTGGGTTGTCTGTACATTAAACTGGTTTGTCTGTGGAGTTAAACTGGTTTGTCTGTACAGTAAACTGGTTTGTCTGTAGAGTAAACTGGTTGTCTGTAGAGTAAACTGGTTTGAATGTAGAGTAAACTGGTTTGTCTGTACAGTAAACTGGTTTGAATGTAGAGTAAACTGGTTTGTCTGTACAGTAAACTGGTTTGAATGTAGAGGTAACTGGTTTGTCTGTAGAGTAAACTGGTTTGTCTGTAGAGTAAACTGGTTTGAATGTAGAGTAAACTGGTTTGTCTGTAGAGTAAACTGGTTTGTCTGTACAGTAAACTGGTTTGAATGTAGAGTAAACTGGTTTGTCTGTAGAGTAAACTGGTTTGTCTGTACAGTAAACTGGTTTGTCTGCTACAGTAAACTGGTTTGTCTGTAGAGTAAAATGGTTTGTCTGTAGAGTAACTGGTTTGAATGTAGAGTAAACTGGTTTGTCTGTAGAGTAAACTGGTTTGTCTGTGGAGTAAACTGATTTGAATGTAGAGTAAACTGGGTTGTCTGTACATTAAACTGGTTTGTCTGTAGAGTAAACTGGTTTGTCTGTAGAGTAAAGTGATTTGAATGTAGAGTAAACTGGTTTGTCTGTAAAGTAAACTGGTTTTGTCTGTACAGTAAACTGGTTTGTCTGTGGAGTAAACTGGTTTGTCTGTACAGTAAACTGGTTTGTCTGTACAGTAAACTGGTTTGTCTGTACAGTAAACTGGTTTGTCTGTGGAGTAAACTGGTTTGTCTGTACAGTAAACTGGTTGTCTGTAGAGTAAACTGGTTTGTCTGTAGAGTAAACTGGTTTGTCTTGTACAGTAAACTGGTTTGTCTGTGGAGTAAACTGGTTTGTCTGTACAGTAAACTGGTTTGTCTGTAGAGTAAACTGGTTTGTCTGTAGAGTAAACTGGTTTGTCTTGTACAGTAAACTGGTTTGTCTGTGGAGTAAACTGGTTTGTCTGTACAGTAAACTGGTTTGTCTGTAGAGTAAACTGGTTTGTCTTGTACAGTAAACTGGTTTGTCTGTGGAGTAAACTGGTTTGTCTGTACAGTAAACTGGTTTGTCTGTAGAGTAAACTGGTTTGAATGTAGAGTAAACTGGTTTGTCTGTAGAGTAAACTGGTTTGTTTGTACAGTAAACTGGTTTGAATGTAGAGTAAACTGGTTTGAATGTAGAGTAAACTGGTTTGTCTGTAGAGTAAACTGGTTTGTCTGTAGAGTAAACTGGTTTGTCTGTAGAGTAAACTGGTTTGTCTGTACAGTAAACTGGTTTGTCTGTAGAGTAAAATGGTTTGTCTGTAGAGTAAACTGGTTTGAATGTAGAGTAAACTGGTTTGTCTGTAGAGTAAACTGGTTTGTCTGTACATTAAACTGGTTTGTCTGTAGAGTAAAGTGATTTGAATGTAGAGTAAACTGGTTTGTCTGTAAAGTAAACTGGTTTGTCTGTTACAGTAAACTGGTTTGTCTGTACAGTAAACTGGTTTGTCTGTGGAGTAAACTGGTTTGTCTGTACAGTAAACTGGTTTGAATGTAGAGTAAACTGGTTTGTCTGTAGAGTAAACTGGTTTGTCTGTACAGTAAACTGGTTTGAATGTATGAGTAAACTGGTTTGTCGTAGAGTAAACTGGTTTGTCTGTACAGTAAACTGGTTTGTCTGTACAGTAACTGGTTTGTCTGTAGAGTAAAATGGTTTGTCTGTAGAGTAAACTGGTTTGAATGTAGAGTAACTGGTTTGTCTGTAGAGTAACTGGTTGTCTGTGGAGTAAACTGATTTGAATGTAGAGTAAACTGGGTTGTCTGTACATTAAACTGGTTGTCTGTAGAGGTAAACTGGTTTGTCTGTAGAGTAAAGTGATTTGAATGTAGAGTAAACTGGTTTGTCTGTAAAGTAAACTGGTTTGTCTGTACAGTAAACTGGTTTGTCTGTGGAGTAAACTGGTTTGTCTGTACAGTAAACTGGTTTGTCTGTACAGTAAACTGGTTTGTCTGTACAGTAAACTGGTTTGTTCTGTGGAGTAAACTGGTTTGTCTGTACAGTAAACTGGTTTGTCTGTAGAGTAAACTGGTTTGTCTGTAGAGTAAACTGGTTTGTCTTGTACAGTAAACTGGTTTGTCTGTGGAGTAAACTGGTTTGTCTGTACAGTAAACTGGTTTGTCTGTAGAGTAAACTGGTTTGTCTGTAGAGTAAACTGGTTTGTCTGTACATTAAACTGGTTTGTCTGTAGAGTAAAGTGATTTGAATGTAGAGTAAACTGGTTTGTCTGTAAGTAAACTGGTTTGTCTGTACAGTAAACTGGTTTGTCTGTACAGTAAACTGGTTTGTCTGTGGAGTAAACTGGTTTGTCTGTACAGTAAACTGGTTTGTCTGTGGAGTAAACTGGTTTGTCTGTAGAGTAAACTGGTTTGTATGTGGAGTAAACTGGTTTGTCTGTAGAGTAAACTGGTTTGTCTGTACAGTAAACTGGTTTGTCTGTGGAGTAAACTGGTTTGTCTGTAGAGTAAACTGGTTTGTCTGTGGAGTAAACTGGTTTGTCTGTAGAGTAAACTGGTTTGTCTGTAGAGTAAACTGGTTTGAATGTAGAGTAAACTGGTTTGTCTGTAGAGTAAACTGGTTTGTTTGTACAGTAAACTGGTTTGAATGTAGAGTAAACTGGTTTGAATGTAGAGTAACTGGTTTGTCTGTAGAGTAAACTGGTTTGTATGTAGAGTAAACTGGTTTGTCTGTAGAGTAAACTGGTTTGTCTGTAGAGTAAACTGGTTTGTCTGTAGAGTAAAATGGTTTGTCTGTAGAGTAAACTGGTTTGAATGTAGAGTAAACTGGTTTGTCTGTAGAGTAAACTGGTTTGTCTGTACATTAAACTGGTTTGTCTGTAGAGTAAAGTGATTTGAATGTAGAGTAAACTGTTTGTCTGTAAAGTAAACTGGTTTGTCTGTACAGTAAACTGGTTTGTCTGTACAGTAAACTGGTTTGTCTGTGGAGGTAAACTGGTTTGTCTGTACAGTAAACTGGTTTGTCTGTGGAGTAAACTGGTTTGTCTGTAGAGTAAACTGGTTTGTATGTGGAGTAAACTGGTTTGTCTGTAGAGTAAACTGGTTTGTCTGTACAGTAAACTGGTTTGTCTGTGAGTAAACTGGTTGTCTGTAGAGTAAACTGGTTTGTCTGTGGCAGTAAACTGGTTTGTCTGTACAGTAAACTGGTTTGTCTGTACAGTAAACTGGTTTGGCTGTGGATAAAACTGGTTTGTCTGTAGAGTAAACTGGTTTGTCTGTGGAGTAAACTGGTTTTGTCTGTAGAGTAAACTGGTTTGTCTTACAGTAAAACTGGTTTTGTCTGGACAGTAAACTGGTTTTGTCTGTGGAGTAAACTGGTGTGTCTGGTACAGTAAACTGGTTAGGTCTGTGGAGTAAACTGGTTTGTCTGTACAGTAAACGGGTTGTTTGTCTGTGGAGTGTAGTAAACTGGTTTTGTCTGTACAGTAAACTGGTTTGTCTGTAGAGTAAACTGGTTTGTCTGTACAGTAACTGGGTTTGTCTGTACAGTAAAACTGGTTTGTCTGTAGAGAAGTAAACTGGTTGTCTGTAGCGTAAGTGATTTGAATGTAGAGAGAAACTGGTTTTGAATGTAGAGTAAAACTGGTTTGTCCTGTAGAGTAAACTGGTTTGTCTGTAGAGTAAACTGGTTTGTCTGTGAGTAAACTGATTTGAATGTAGAGTAAACTGGTTTGTCTGTACATTAAACTGGTTTGTCTGTAGAGGAAAGTGATTTGAATGTAGAGTAAACTGGTTTGTCTGTAAAGTAAACTGGTTTGTCTGTACAGTAAACTGGTTTGTCTGTACAGTAAACTGGTTGTCTGTGGAGTAAAACTGGTTTGTCTGTACAGTAAACTGGTTTGTACTGTGGAGTAAACTGGTTTGTCTGTAGAGTAAACTGGTTTGTATGTGGAGTAAACTGGTTTGTCTGTAGAGTAAACTGGTTGTCTGTACAGTAAACTGGTTTGTCTGTGGAGTAAACTGGTTTGTCTGTACAGTAAACTGGTTTGTCTGTAGAGTAAACTGGTTTGTCCTGTACAGTAAACTGGTTTGTCTGTGGAGTAAACTGGTTTGTCTGTACAGTAAACTGGTTTGTCTGTAGAGTAAACTGGTTGTCTGTACAGTAAACTGGTTGTCTGTGGAGTAAACTGGTTTTGTCTGTAGAGTAAACTGGTTGGAATGTAAAGTAAACTGGTTTGTCTGTGGAGTAACTGGTTTGTCTGTAGAGTAAACTGGTTTGTCTGTGGAGTAAACTGGTTTGTCTGTACAGTAAACTGGTTTGTCTGTACAGTAAACTGGTTTGTCTGTGGAGTAAACTGGTTTGTCTGTGGAGTAAACTGGTTTGTCTGTAGAGTAAACTGGTTTGTCTGTGGAGTAAACTGGTTTGTCTGTAGAGTAAACTGGTTTGTCTGTAGAGTAAACTGGTTTGTCTATACAGTAAACTGGTTTGTCTGTACAGTAAACTGGTTTGTCTGTGGAGTAAAACTGGTTTGTCTGTACAGTAAACTGGTTTGTCTGTGGGAGTAAACTGGTTTGTCTGTACAGTAAACTGGTTTGTCTGTGGAGGTAAACTGGTTTGTCTGTACAGTAAACTGGTTTGTTCTTGTAGAGTAAACTGGTTTGTCTGTACGTAAACTGGTTGTCTGTACAAAACTGGTTTGTCTGTGGAGTAAACTGGTTTGTCTGTGGAGTAAACTGGTTTGTCTGGGAGTAAACTGGTTTGTCTGTACAGTAACTGGTTTGTCTGTGGAGTAAACTGTTTGGTCTGTACAGTAAACTGGTTTGTCTGTGGAGTAAACTGGTTTGTCTGTGGAGTAAACTGGTTTGTCTGTGGAGTAAACTGGTTTGTCTGTGTGTACTAACACCTGTAGAAATCAACACATCATTTTGACGTTGCAGGAAACTTGTTGTTAACAAAAATAAATATGTTTTCACTGTTTCGGCGTCCAAAACCGACGTTTAAATGTGTTGAGATAAGAAGGTTAAAGCGTTCGGTGTGGAAAACTTTTCTTTTCTGTTACTTTAGTTTTAATATTTGACACTTTTCTTTCAGTAACTCACCTTCCTGTCTGTGCTTCTGTCCCACCAGCCCATCCTGTACGAAGGTCAGGACAAGAACCCCGAGATGTGCCGCGTCCTCCTCACCCACGAGATCATGTGCAGGTAAGATCACAGCGCTGTGTGTGTGTGTGTGTGTGTGTGTGTTTAAAGGTGCTGATCCTAGTTTAATTGTATAGATATTTTTTATATTATTAAAGCACTTTGAGCTGCATTTTTGTATGAAAGATGGTTAGATAAAATGGTATAAGATGGTATAAATATTCACAGAAGTTACCGTTTGTTGGCTTGTTTGTGTGTGTGTGTGTGTGTGTGTGTGTGTATCACTAAGAGAAAAAAGAACAGCTGTTGGTTGGATGTTCATCACACCAATCAACACGTTTCCTGCCCCGCGTGTCTCTGCTGTCGTCTGAGAGTTAATGGTTTTACTGCTTCAGACTGAGGAGTGAAGAAGAAGAAGAAGAGTTGGGGGGGTGTGGGGTGGGGGGGGTAAAAATAGGACACACACACACCTATAACACACACCTGAAGCTGCAGAGACTTTGAGCCACGTTAGATTTGACTTTTTTAAAATAATGAATCCACTGGATCTTCGTTGGTTCATCAGTAACTGGTTCAACTGGTTCATATGGGCATGAAGTGCAAAACTCAGCCGCACTAAAGTGGTTTCAATGTTGTAGCACAACTGGGTGAATGTAAATACATTGGGAGAATACAATTAGAGTAAACTGGTTCACGTGTCAACTGGTGTTAATGAGCAGTAGATACGATCAGATTTGGTGTAACTGGTTTATATCTGCAGTGAACTGATTCACATTATGCTGTAAACTGGCTTACCTGGTTTCTGTGCAGTGAACTGGTTTGTATGTGAACGTGACACATAAACTGGTTTAAAGATGAGGTGTGAACAGGGTGTAGCTGCCGGTTAGATGTGTGAGAGAAATGTTTTCTGTTGCACAGATTAAAGCTGCTGCAGTAACGTGTGAGCACTTTGACCTCCGCGTGTTTTCTTGGGTCCCTCTGAACGTCCCTCGTCCTCCGACTCTTATCGATGCGTGGGGATAACCCCCCCCCAGATCCCTTCGCTCAGAGCTTCATAATGGCGGCCGGCTGTCTGAGCTTCAGTCATTATGTGATTGAGTGCGATTATTAACCGGCTTCCCCCCCGATGGATGCTGTGTTTCCACTCGCTAATGAGAGGCATCAGAGAGTCCGCTCCCAGGTGAGCTCTTTAAGGGCGTCCCTGTTGGTTCGTCTACCTGATCGCACTCCTCATATTTACATTCTGCAGACGCAAATATTGTTCGTGAGACTCTGAACAGAAGTTACTGAGGAGTCTTTGTTATCGGGACATGATGTTTCTTCTGCTTAAAGAAACTCTTAAAGTCATTCAAATAATGAACCAACGTGTGTGTGTGTGCGTGTGTGTGTGTGTGTGTGTGTGTGTGTGTGCGTGTGTGTGTGTGTGTGTGTGTGTGACCTCTCCATCATATCATTGCGGCACATTAACCATTCTTAAACGGCACTCTGCTGCTTTCCAAAACTACCAATCACAACCAGTGAGCAGCCAGGTTGGCACGGCGGCGTTGCCAGCGGGCTCCCCAACAACCTGGATCCCTACAGGCTACAGCTCCTCTACAGCACGGTGAGTCTGCACAGGAAGGATAATACTGTTATAAAAACAAAGCACAGGATTTAGCCGCTCAACCCGGAGCACGCGTGTAAAGTGTTGACAATGATTACAACAAGCAGTAACGTACAATAGACGCCCGTGTAGTCGGGACGTCCGACACTTCACTGTTTCTGTAAACCGCTCGTACTCACAGCTGATATATATTTTATATGCAAACATCTTCACACTGTAACCATCTGCACACATCTGCACACATCTGCAAAACATCTTAAACATCTGCAGCCACTCTGCAAACATCGCAAACATCTGCACACTCTGCAAAAAACATCTGCAACATCTGCAAACATCTGTAAACATCATCTCACACATCTGGCAAACATTGCAAAACATCTGCACCATCTGCAAACATCTGCACACATCTGCAAAACATCTGCAAACCATCGCAAACATCCTCACACTCTGCAAACATCTGTAAACATCTGCACAACATCTGCAAACTCTTCAAACCTCTGTAAACATCCTGCAAACATCTGCAAATCTTAAACATCTGCAAACAATCTGCAAACATCTGTAACATCTGCACAAAGCATCTGCAAAGCACTGCAAACATCTGTAAACATCTGCACACATCTGTAAACATCTTCAAAACATCTGTAACATCTGTACCAACAATTATTCAGTTTCTTACCATAAACTCTATTTTACAAGATGACATTTGAACACATCATAATCCGTCTCTGCATCCTGCTAAATGATAACACGGCATTTCCATCAAATATTTTTGCGGGATTATCACAATTTAGACGCTGAGAGCAGCACTCCAGAAGTCATTTACTCAGTATAAATAGCGAGGAGGTCGGTGGCAAACAGACGTCCCGCCTTGAGACCCAAGACACTTGGGCTGCGTGGACTTGATTTAGTAACAAACCAAGTGATTTGAAGCCGATCTTTTCTGAACTGACCACAACACTACACACGCTAATCTCGTGTTTACAACTTCGACTAGTCGGGACTGAGAAAGTGTTTAAATGACCCAAAAGCTTGTTATGTGCTATTTATACGCCTTCCCGTGAGATCCTGCGGAGGTGTCTACTTCCTGCGTGTAAAAACGTAAAGATAATCAGGCGGCACTCTGGTGAGCACATTGGTGAATAGAAATCTATATGTTTGGCAGGTTCCCTGCTGCCAGTCGTTGTGTGAAACACGCTGATTGACAGCATGAAATTAAATCTGAGTTTCTTCTCCTTCTTTAAATGGGTCACTTGTGTAGGTCAGCTTGTTTCAGCTCAGGTGTTTCGTATGTGAATGAAATGAAGTGGAGGTAATGACCCAGCGCTCCCACAGGTGGAACCGGCTGAGTTAACTTTCCCTGCATGAAATTAATCTGTTAAAGGAAATTTATATTAAAGGTCACCTCGCAGACGGGTAGTTGCAGAAACTGTGCCGTTTTTTAAGACTAAAAGTTTTTCATATCACTCAACACACACACACACACACACACACCACACACACACAACAACACACATCTGGAATACCCCCCTACACTAAACCGAACCTGAACTCTGTTTTGTCCTCGGGGGAAGTGGAAGATCTTTTTCTGATTCAGAACACCATCCCTGCTTTGTGCTGGCAATGCGTCCAGAGCTGGCTGCAGGAGCAGCGCGGCCGTAATGCTCTCAGACCCCCCGCCCGAAACACAGATAAGTGGGACATAAAGAGCGTTTCTTTCTTCCAAAGGGGCTGAATCACTCTAATATTAGTCGCCTCGTCGGATTAGCATCGTACGTAGGTAATTGACCTCATCTGCAAACAACCTGCGACGGATAGCCGCCATTTAGGCTGCACACTGCTCAGCACTGAGAGGAGTGAATCAGTCAATTAAAAGCACAGGAGCTGCGACGGAACGGCCCCAAAAAACAAGAAGATGGAAAGAAACAATCCCACATCATCGAAACAATTAGAGCGACTCCGCCGCTAACATGTGTTTTGCCGTTGTGCCTCCTCCACCCCATGTCTTTTTCGTTCACATTTAACGCTCGATGCATGCTACGTCTAAAGAACAAGCATCCTGATTGATATTTAATTTGTCGGAGTAATGAGGATTCCTGTTATCCTTGAAGGAAAAAAGGCAGCCGGGGGGGCGTGGGGATGGGCCGGGGGCTCGGCCATTAAAGTCGGCGTGGCCATAATAATAACAGTCTGGACCGCGCTAATGTTTGTGTTTTTGCTGAGTGGGGGTGTTAGCGTAGCCCGGACGAGATGAGGCTACAGAAAACATAAAATACACAAACGGACATAAATAATAACAAAAAAAAAAAAAAAGTCATGTTACACTGCGAGAATCTGCCTGTTCTTCCTGCCTCGCATTAGCATAACACTCTAATGCTGCCACGTGTGTGTGTGGTGTGTGTTGCGTGTGTGTGTGTGTGGTTTTTCAGCAGACTGATGTGTGTGTTTTCCTGTGTTTTCCTTCCAGGCATCAGAAAGAACAGGATCTTTTTTTCGGCTGATCGACTCCAACTAAACAGGTGAGAAGATCAGAAACATTCACTTGTTATTCCTTAACACATCTAGAACTCACACACCTTTTATTGGCTGCTAACTCCAACCTCTAATTGTAATTCCGGATTTTATTGTTGCATCTTATTTATCCATCAAAATATTGGTATATATTATCTAAATCTATTCTTATTTCTATTGGGTATATTTAATTTACTGATCTTTGTGATGCAAGTTCACAGTGAGAATTTTACGCAATATATAATCCATAAAAGTGTGTTAGTGCAACACATGAGAAGGATGTAGACACTAACAAACATTTATTATACAGTACAGATCAACGGTCCACATTAAAATGCAGAACAGGAATACACAGTGTTGGGCCCATCTGATCTGTTAGCTTAGCTTATCATAAAGACTGGCAGCAGAGTGAAACTGCTAGCCGCTGTGAACACAACTGACGCTCCCTGATGGACCCTTTTCATATCGTTTTGACCGAAACCACACACTGAAAACACAACACACTGAATCACACACACAGGAACCACACACTAAAACACACACACTGAAACACACAACTGAACACACTGAAAGACAAACACACTACACACAGACACTGAAACCACACTGAACACACACACTGAAACAACACACTGAACACACACACCCTTGAAAACACCCTGGAAGCACACACACTTGAAACACACACGAAACCCACCACTGCAAACACACACACACTGAAAACCACCTGCAACCCACACACACGAAACACTGACCACTGAAACACACACACTGCAAACACCACACACTGAAACACAACACACTGAACACAACAAACTGCAACACACACACTGAACACACACACTGAAACACACACTGAAACCACACACTGAAACACACACACTAAACACACACTGAACACACACTGAAACACACACCCTAAACACACAAACTGAAACACACACTACTGAAAAACACACACTGAAACACACACTGAAACACATCCTGAAACACACACACGAAAACACACATGAAACACCCCACTGAAAACACACACACTGAAACACACCTGAAACACACCCACTGAAACCTAACACACACTAAAACACACACTGAAAACACACACTGAAACACACTACTGAAACACACACCTGAACACGAACTGTAACCCACACTGAAACCACACTGAAACACACACTGAAACACACACACGAAACACAACACTGAAGCACACACAGAAACACACACCTGAAACACACACTGAAACGCACACAGCACTGAAAAACACACACTTAACACACACACTGAAACACACCATCTGAAACACACCCACACGGAAACCACACACACTGAACACACACACTGAACACACACACTGAAACACATCACTGAAACACACACTTAAAACACACACACTTCATCGGAAACACACACTGAAACACACACTGAAACACACTACACACTGAAACACCCACTGAACAACCCTGAAACACACCTGAAACACAACCTCTTAACACACACCTGAAACACACATTTCCCCCCCACTGAAACACACACTGAAACACACAACTGAAACACACACTGAAACACCCTGAACACACACTGAAACACACCACTGAAACATGACACACACTGAACACACACTGAAACACCCTGAACACCACACCCTGACACACCACTGACACACACACTGAAACACACACATACACACTGAACCACCCACGAAACACAACAACACTGAACACACACTGAACACACCACTGAAACACACCACTGAAACACACACCCACTGAAACACACACACTGAAACACAACACTGAAACACACTACACTGAAAACACCACTTAAACACACACTGAAACACACTTTAGGGCAAATAAATGAAGAATCAGTAATCACATAACATCTTCTCCTCAAACTTTAACTAAAAGTGAGACGTTTATTTTAGAACGTGTACATTTTGACACCGTCTAAAACCTCCTGCTCCTCCTCTTCTTCCTTCCTCCTCACTTTCCTGAACTCAGCACTCTGCAGTTTTTCCTTTCCCTCTCCCAGGCCGTGTCTCTCGTTTTAGTACCCACATACCCACAGTACCAACAACCCCACATACCCACAGTACCCCCGTCCCACACCCACAGTACCACAATACCCCACAGTACCCACACCCACAGTACCCACAGTACCCACAGTACCCACAGTACCCACAGTAACCCTGCCTTCAACACGTTAGAACTAACTGCAGCTTTTGTTGGTCGATGGTTAATATTACTTATTTATTTTATTTGAAAGGTTTTAAACAGTTTGGTTCAAATCTTATTCATAACTACACTCCGCAACTCGAGCACAAACCTACCCGACACACACAACTGATAAGTGAGTGAATAATACAATTATTAATATGAATATATATAAGCATACGAGCAGCCTGCAACTGCACTGGATGATTCTCCTGGCTCCAAAACACAACGTTATTTAGGGAATACTTAATATAGGTGCGGATGAAATAATAATCATCTAATCGTTGTACAGGAATAACATAATATAATAACTCAACCAGAAAAAACATTTCATTACAAAAAGAACTAAATATTCGGCAAAGTCCTAAAGACTAAAATCCTGTCGCTGCCGAGAGACGAGGTTGTTGTGAAGAGACTCTATGTCGTCATAGTTACTGATGCACATTCTGCTTGACCTCATCAGCCTCACTTACAGTACATCACACCCCCCAAACATAAATCCTGTCCCCAACACCCTTTAAAGGCCTCCCCCGTCCTCCCGCCTTCCCCTCCTGCTTTTTATTTATCCCCCCCCCTCGGTCGGCCCTCGCATGTCACCGATCGATGTAGCAAGCGGCTCCTCGACAAAGCGTCAGCCAATGGAAACCGATCAATAAAAGGCCCTAATGTGGCGCAGCGAACGGCACCCTGGAGACAATAATCCTACATCCCCCCTCTAATGACACCCCCCCTCCCCCACGTCTCCCCTTCACCACCTTCAATCACTCCCACTACTGACACCCCATTGTTGGTCAGTCAGACCTAACAACGGTTCGGTGGAGTCCCCGCGGATCGATAAAACCCCGCCGCGGGCGTGTTAGGGCCCGGCCGTCCGTGGGATTGTCAGTAGCGAGCGGCGGCTGAATTAATGCAATTGCTCGCCGAGCGAGTTCCTCGAGCGAGAGCTTCACACTCGCTCAGCGGGACTTCATCTGCCGCGCCTCCAAACTAATTTTTGTGAGGAACAACTCTTAGACTCCAGTCTTCACATGCTCCGCTGAACACGCAGGTTTCTTAACTTGCGAGGACACCTCGTACAAACTAGACTAATGAAAAATGTCCACCAAGAACGTGCTCTGAACACGGGGGGGCAGTGGGGACAGTGGGGACAGTGGGACATGGGACGGTGGGGGAACGTGGTACAGTGGGGACGGGTTGGGGACGGTGGGGGCGGTGGGACGGCGGTGTCGGTGAGGACGGTGAGGACGTGGGGGCGGTGTCGGTGGGGACGGTGGGAACAGTGGGGACAGTGGGACAGTGCTTAGCTTTTTGTAATGTGGGACTCCAAAAGTGTTCCCGATCGCTGAGATCTCACTTTCCCAAACTGTCTTTCAGAGATGGGGTTTTCCTCACATTGTTCCTCACTGTCAACTTTATAACTAATGTCCCCCCTAAAGTTGTCCCTGTGCGAAACTATTCTAACTTAATATACACTTTCAAAAGTGTCCTTCAAAAGTTTTTGGAAACTGTCCTAAATGTCCACTTTCTAAAGAAAGGTCCCCCACTTTTGTGAAGTGGGGCATTTCGTAATCTATTTCACTTTCCAAATAACTTCTTATCCACTTTTTTAAAAGAAAATTTCTAAAAATTGTCCCAAGTATCCACAGAATATCTTCTCTTTTAAAATCACTTCTAAAACTTTACTAAGTTTTTTTTTTTTTTCTAAACGTTCAGAGGTCACGTTAGCAAATGTCCTCCACTTTCCAAGTCGTTCAAATGTTTTCCCTGATAAAAAACAATTCGTCTCACAGAGAAGATAAATACAGCGTGCACGCGCACACATGCACACACACACACACACACACAACACACACACACAACACACACACACACACCACCACACCACTCACTGGGAGTCCGCATCAGAATGATGATGTAATAAATATCGCCTGCAAATCTACAGACACAGTATGTGGTGTGGTTTGTGTGAGCGCGTCCTGTGTTGTGTGTGTCCTGTATGCAATCCACATCCCTCCTCCCTGGTCCAACGGAGCATGTTTATCCAGAGGAACAGATAGCCAGCATCAGGATCATCATGCAATAAGTGGTCGTTAATCCTAAAAGGTTTGTACCCCAGGGGGGTGTGTGTGTGTGCAGGGCGGAGGTCTGTTTGACTATAAAGGTGGAGGGTCGTGGTAGGTCATGTATGAAGGAGGGGAAGAGGAGGGAGACACCACACACACACACACACACCCACTCTTACTGTGTTTTCAGTTTACAAACAACCACACCCACCAGGGGTATTACACACACACACACTCGCGCACACCCGCGGTCATCCGTCATCCGTACGCTGACATGACAGCTCGGTGGGGTTGAGGCGTGTGGGAGGGGGGGCTTCAAACCTGGGCCTGCCTTCCGCTCTGCAGGGAATCTGGGAAGGTCTGAGGAAGGCTGAGACCACCAAAGGGGAGGTGGTGGAGGTGGTTGTGTTTTGAATGCCATGTTTTGATTTGTTTGTTGGTGCTGGGGGGGCGGGGAGATGGGGTGGGCACATCCTGTATCAAACCATCCGATCTCGATTAGTTCCCATCCAACAACATCAACTGGTCTAAGTAACGGGGAACTAAAAGTACCTAAAAATGTCGTTCCCCTGTACACCAACTTTAAGGCTGGACCAAACAGCAGTTTCCCTGGGTTTTGTTTTCGTACGATCACCCTGACATTTTTTAGGAGAAGCTTGGTTTAATCTGTGAACTTATTTATATATTGACTGGTAGACATGTGCACTCAACTGTTTCATAAACTGGTTACATGTGGAGTAATGTGAATAACTGGTTTTTGGTGAAAAGTAAACTGTTTAGATGCAATCAAACTGTTTCTTCTGACAAGAATAATTTGGTTGTTCTGTAGAGTAAACGGTTTGTCTGTACAGTAAACTGGTTTTGTCTTAGAGTAACTGGTTTGTCGTGTAGAGTAACTGGTTTGAATGAGAGTAAACTGGTTTGTCTGTACAGTAAACTGGTTTTGAATTTCAGTAAACTGGTTTGTCCGTACAGTAAACTGTTTGAATGTATAGTAACACTGGTTGTCTGTAGAGTAAACTGGTTTGTCTGTAGAGTAAACTGGTTTGATGTAGAGTAAACTGGTTTGTTCTGTAATAAACTGGTTTGTCTGTATCAGTACACGGTTTTGAATGTAGAGTAAACTGGTTTTTCCTTAGAGTAAACTGTTTGTCTGTACAGTACCCTGGTTTCTGTACAGTAAACTGGTTTGGTCCTTTAGAGTAAAAATGGTTGTCTGTAGAGTAAACTGGTTTGAATTAGAGTAAACTGGTTTGTCTGTAGATAACCTGGTTTGTCTTGGAGTAAACTGATTTGAAGTAGAGTAACTGGGTTTTCTGGTACATTAACTGGTTTTGTCGGTGGAGTAAACTGGTTGTCTGTCACATTAAACTGGTTTTGTCCTGTCGATTAAACTGGTTTGTCTGTAGAGTAAACTTGTTTGAATGTAGATTAAACTGGTTTGTCTGTACAGTAAACTGTTTTGAATGTAGAGTAAACTGTTTTGTCTGACAGTAAACTGTTTGAATGTAAGAGTAAACTGGTTTGTCTGTCGAGTAAAAACTGGTTTGTCTTTAGAGTAAACTGGTTTGATGTAGAGCTAAACTGTTTGTCTGTAGAGTAAACTGTGTTGTCTGTACAGTAAACTGTGTGAATGTAGATGTAAACTGGTTTGTCTGTAGAGTAAACTGGTTTTTTTGTCCTGTACATAAACTGGGTTTGTCTGTACAGTAAACTGGTTTATATCTATTCTTCTGTAGAGTAAAAGGTTTGTCTGTAAGTAAACTGGTTTGAATGTAGAGTACACTTGTTTGTCTGTAAGTAACTGGTTTGTCTGTGGAGTATCTGATTTTAATGTAGAGTAAGAAACTGGGTTGTCTGTACATTAAACTGGTTTGCTGTAGAGTAACTGGTATTTGTCTGTAGAGTAAAGTGATTTGAATTTAGAGTAAACTGGTTTGTCTGTAAGTTAAACTGTTTTCTGTACAGTTAAACTAACTGGTTTGTCTGTGGAGTAAACTGGTTGTCTTGTACAGTAAACTGGTTTGTCTGTACAGTAAACTGGTTTGTCTGTACAGTAAATCTGGTTTGTCTGTGGAGTAAACTGGTTTGTCCTGTACAGTAAACTCTGGTTTGTATGTAGAGTAACTGTTTGGCTGTAAGAGTAAACTGGTTTTTGCTGTACAGTAAAACTGTTGTCTGTGGAGTAAACTGGTTTGTCTGTACGTAACTGGTTTGTCTGTAAGTCAACTGTTTGTTGTAGAGTAAACTGGTTTGTCTTGTACAGGTAACTGGTTTGTCTGTTGGAGTAAACTGTTTGTCTGTAACATAAACTGGTTTGTCTGGAGAGCTAACTGTGTTTTGAATGTAGAGTAAACTGTTTGTCTGTAGAATTAAACTGGTTTTTTGTCAGTAAACTGGTTTGAATGTAGAGTAAACTGGGTTTGAAGTAGATAAACAACTGGTTTGCTGTGAGTAAACGGTTTTGTCTGTAGAGTAAACTGGTTGTCTGTAGAGTAAACTGGTTTGTCTGTACATAAACTGGTTTGTTCCGGTTAGAGTACAATGTTTTGTCTGTAGAGTAAACTGGTTTGATGTAGCTTAAACTGGTTTGTCCTGTAGAGTAAACTGGTTTTGTCTGTAGCATTAACGGTTTGTCGTAGAGTAAAGTGATTTTGAAATGTAGAGTAAACTGGTTTGTCGTTAAGTAAACTGGTTTGTCTGTACATAAACGGGTTGTCTGTCACAGTAAACTGGTTTGTCTGTGGAGAAACTGGTTGTCTGTAAGTAAACTGTTGTCTTGGAGTAACTGGTTTGTCTGAGAGTAAACGGTTTGTTATGTGGAGGTAAACTGTTTTGTCTGTAGAGTAAACTGGTTTTGTCCTGTACAGACCTGGTTTGTCTGTGAGTAAACTGGTTTTGTCTGTAGAGGTAAACTGGTTTGTCTGTGGAGTAAACTGGTTTGTCTGTACAGTACACTGGTTTGTCTGTACATAACTGGTTTGTCTGTGGAGTAAACTGGTTTGTCTGTAAGAGTAAACTGGTTGTGTCTGTGAGTAAACTGGTTTGTCTGTAGAGAGTAAACTGGTTTGTCTATACAGTAAAACCTGTTTGTCGTACAGTAAACGGGTTTGTCTGTGGAGTAAACTGGTTTGTCTTGTACAGTAAACTGGTTTGTCTGTGAGTAAACCTGGTTTGTCCTGTACATTAAACGGTTTGTCTGTGGAGTAAACTGGGTTGGTCTGTACAGTTAAACTGGTTTTCTGTAAGAGTAAACTGGTTTGTCTCCCCTGTACAGTAACTGGTTTGTCTGTACAGTAAACTGGTTTGTCCCTGTAGAGTAAACTGGTTTGTCTGTAGAGTAAATGGATTTGATGTAGAGTAACCTGGTTTGATGTAGAGTAAACTCTGGGGGGGGGGGGGTTTTTTTTTGTCTGTAGAAGTAAACTGGTTTGTCTGTAGAGTAAACTGGTTTTCTGTGGAGTAAACTGATTGAATGTAAGTAAACTGGTTTGTCTGTACATTAAACTGGTTTGTCTGTAGTTAAAGTGATTTTGAATGTCGATAACTGGTTTTGGTCTGTAAAGTAAACTGGTTTTTGTCTGTACAGTAAACTGGTTTGTCTGTACAGTAACTGGTTTGTCTGTGGATAAACTGGTTGGGTCTGTACAGTAAACTGGTTTTGTCTGTGGAGTAAACTGGTTTGTCTGTAGAGTAAACTGGTTTGTATGTGGAGTAAACTGGTTTGTTCTTTAGAGTAACCTGTTTGGTCTGTACAGTAACTGGTTTGTCTGTGGATAAACTGGTTTTCTGTACAGTAAACTGGTTTGTCTGTAGATAAACTGGTTTGGTCTGTACAGTAACTGTTTGTCTTTGAGTAGAACTGGTTGTCTGTACAGTAACCTGGTTTTTGGTCTGTAGAGTAAAACTGGTTTTGGTCTGTAAGCAGTAAACTTGTTTGTCTGTGGAGTAAACTGGTTTGGTCTGTAGAGGAAACTGGTTGAGGACTCTCCGTCGGTCTGGAACACGTGCAGTCTCTAAACTTTACGCATGAAGCCCGAGTTTGAAGACGGTCCTGGAACTAACGTCACTTACGGTCCGATTCGGCGTCACGGAAATGAAAGAAACTGAACGAGCGAATGAAAGTTCAACAATCAGAATCAGGGACCTGAAAGATCCAGAAACATCAAACACTTTGATCTGAAGCTGCGATTTCAAATGTTCCTGAGAGGAAGTTCAGATGGAACACACGGACATTTATATGTGATGTATCCTCCTCTTCCTCCTCTTCCTCCTCCTCCTCCTCTTCCTCCTCTTCTTCCTCCTCCTCTCTCCTTCCTCCTCCTCTCTCCTTCCTCCTCTTCCTCCTCCTCTTCCTCCTCCTCTTCCTCCTCTTCCTCCTCCTCCTCCTCTAACAACAACAATAATAAATATGGTTGAGAAAGGTGTAAATACTTTTACATACATATAAATACATATATATATATATATATATATATATATATGTATATCAATCATCACGTAGAGACTCTGCGTGTATTGTAATAATATGTATTGTAACATCATAAATAGTGTGCAGTATTCATAACTTCTCCTCTGAAGACATATTATAAAAGTTTCCACCAGTTTGTGTGTTTAAGTAACGACTTCCTGTTTCTCTCGCTGTGTTTCAGCGGCGTTGGTTTGGCCCGAGCTCACTTTGAGAAGCAGCCGCCGTCCAACCTGAGGAAGTCCAACTTCTTCCACTTCGTGCTGGCGCTGTACGACCGGCAGGGTCAGCCGGTGGAGATCGAGCGGACGTCCTACATCGACTTCGTGGAGAAAGACAAGGTGACCTTTAAAGTCACGCCGTACCGCAGACGCTAATAAACGTGGATTCAGCCGCCGCTGGAAGTAGTCCCCGACAGCTGTTCCTGTTTGTTCCATGAAATCTGAGGCGAAACGATTTAATCTTTAATTACGGTTAAAATCTGAAGATGATTTTAACTGTAACATTGTTTATCCATCATGATAACAACTGTACGTGGGTTATATATTATATTATATAATATAATATTATTATATATCATTACTGTCGAGTAATGTGGAACAGACCAATTCTTTATGAAGTTTAAGGGAAGACCAACAACCTGCTGTATTCTTTTAAACAACGTGTCCCACAAACAAATAGATAATAATAATTATATACGTTTAATTAAACAATAACAAGCGTTCGTCATGTTTGTCGAACTCATCAAAGGACAAACATTTGACAAAAAAATAAAAAGATTCATTATTAATATAAATAATAAATACATTTCTTATCGTATGTTTTATAGAGAATCATCATAAATGTTTTCTCAGTTCAAACTATAAATATTTGCTCAGATTTACGTGTTTACGAGGAACCAATGGGGTCGTAGCTGAGAGCCTCAGACAGGAAGTCAGACTTTAAGACTTTAATGTGTTGCAACATAATAAAATAGAAATACTCTGCAACGACTACTAATAATACTTAATAAACTGAGGATGGTATCAGCAGCCGGGTTTGTGTCTGATCGGCTGCCAGCTGGCACTGAAACCCTCCCCTCCTCTACACCCACTCACTCACCTCGGCTCTGACCTCTAGTCTCTCCACCCCCGATACACCCCCCAACACACACACACACACACACACACTGGGACTGAGCCAACACTCCCAGGCACAGTTGGCACCGAGTGGCCGACTGACGGAGACGAAAGAGAGAGAGCTGAAATAAAAAGGAGTTAAATAAATAAGAGAAGAAGAAGAAGACGGGGTGAGGGAGGTCAGGAGAGAAGAGACATGAAGAAGAGTAACATAAGATCAAATCAAATCAACCTTTATTGATCCAGGACAGGAAGTGATGTTGATGAGCAGCAGGTGCTCACTGTTATATATTCAGATTAACATAATCTGTAATGTGTTGATATATTATGGGATATGACGTGCAGTAATACATATCTTCTGTGAGGTGTGGACGTTGGTGTCTGGATAAAAACAGATTTAGAGATTTAATTATGATGTTTTATATTATAACATTATTATAAGATTATAACATAGAAAGACCAAAAGGAGATTGTGAAGAGATAACGTTTTGTTTCTCAGAATGTCAACATTTTACTTTATATTTCCTTATTTTGACTCGAAATAATCGTTTAGATTCAGTGTCAGATTATTACTCCCAACATTTTTAAATTTAACTTATTTCATAACTGTGGTTTAAAAAGTGTATTTATTCTTAGCATTATCGTATAAATATGTATATATAATATCTAGTATCAGTATCGGCAGAGAGACTGCTGGTCAAACTTTAACGTCATGTTTTTCTTGGAACGTTGAGATGACAGAGAACTGGCTACGAGCGCCGCGTGTCCACGTGTTTCACAGCTCGGCCTGCTGAGCATCGCAGCCCCACTGTAAATGTTTTATTCTCACACCTTCGTCACAGTGGTGTAAAGTGTGTTTTGTGTGTGTGTGTGACAGGAGTACAACGGAGAGAAGACCAACAACGGGATCCACTACAGGCTACAGCTCCTCTACAGCAACGGTGAGTCTGCACAGGAAGTAATAATACTGTTATAACAAAGCACAGGATGTAGCCGCTCCCGGAGGCACGCGTGTAAAGTGTTGACATGATGACAACAAGCAGTAACGTACAGATATACGACGTGTAGTCGGGACGTCACGACACTTCAGACTGTTTCTGTAAACCGCTCGTAACTCAGCTGATATATATTTTATATAGCAAACATCTGCAAACATCTGTAAACATCTGCACACATCTGCACACATCTGCAAACATCTGTAAACATCTGCACACATCTGCAAACATCTGCAAACATCTGCACACATCTGCAAACATCTGCAAACATCTGCAAACATCTGTAAACATCTGCACACATCTGCAAACATCTGCAAACATCTGCACACATCTGCAAACATCTGCACACATCTGCAAACATCTGCAAACATCTGCAAACATCTGCACACATCTGCAAACATCTGTAAACATCTGCACACATCTGCAAACATCTGCAAACATCTGTAAACATCTGCAAACATCTGCAAACATCTGTAAACATCTGCAAACATCTGCAAACATCTGTAAACATCTGCACACATCTGCAAACATCTGCAAACATCTGTAAACATCTGCACACATCTGTAAACATCTGCAAACATCTGTAAACATCTGTAAACAACAATTATTCAAGTTTCTTACCATAAACTAGATTTTACAAGATGACATTTGAACACATCATAATCCGTCTCTGCATCCTGCTAAATGATAACACGGCATTTCCATAAAATATTTTTGCGTGATTATCACAATATTAGACGCTGAGAGCAAGCACTCCAGAAGTCATGTGACGCAGTATAAAGAGCGAGGAGGTCGGGGGCAAACAGACGTCCCGCGTGAGACCCAAAGACAACGTTGGCTGCGTGACTTGATTTACGTAACAAACCAAGTGATTTGAAGCCGATCTTTTCCTGAAGCTGACCACAACACTACACAACGCTAATCTCGTGTTTAAAACTGCGACGAGTCGGGACTGAGAAAGTGTTAAATGACACAAAAAGCTTGTTAAATGTGCTATTTATACGCCTTCCCGTGAGATCCGGCGGAGGTGTCTCACTTCCTGGGTGTAAAACGTAAAGATAATCAGGCGGCAGCTCTGGTGAAGCACATTGGTGGAATAGAAATCTATATGTTGCAGGTTCCTGCTGACAGTCGTGTGAACACACGCTGATTGACAGCATGAAATTAAATCTGAGTTTCTCCTTCTTTAAATGGCACTTGTGTAGGTCAGTCTTTGTTCAGCTCAGGTGTTTCAGTATTGATTGATGAAGTGGAGGTAATGACCGCGCTCCCACAGGTGGAACCGTCTGAGTTGAACTTTCCTGCATGAATTAAATCTGTGAGAAGGAATTTATATTAAAGGTCACCTCGGCAGACGGGTAGTTGAAGAGAACTGTGCCGTTTTTAAGACTGGAAAAAGTTTTTCATTATCACCACACACACCACACACACACACACACACACACACACACACACACACACACATCTGGAATACCTGACAACTAACCGAACCTGAACTCTGTTTTGTCCGTCGGGGGAAGTGGAAGGATCTTTTTCTGATTCAGAACACACAGTCCTGCTTTGTGCTGGCAGCGGTCCAGAGCTGCAGGAGCAGCGCGGCCGTAATGCTCTCAGACCCCCGCAGAAACACCAGATAAAGTGGGACATAAAAGAGCGTTTTCTTCCAAAGGGGGATGAATCACTCTAATATGAGTCGGCATCGTCGGATTAGCATCGTACGGAGGTAATTGACCTCATCTGCAACCTGCGACGGATAGCCGCCATTTAGGCTGCACACTGCTCAGCACTGAGAGGAGTGAATCATGTCAATTAGAAAGCACAGGAAGCTGCGAGGAAACGGCCCCAAAACAAGAAGAGGGAAAGAAAACAAGCCCACAGCATCGAATACAATTAGAGCGACTCCGCCGCTAACAGGTGTTGCCTCCTCCACCCCATGTCGTGTTCGTGTCACATTTACGCTCGGATGCATAGCTAATAAAAGACAAGCAATCCTGATTGATATTTAATTTGTCGGAGAATGAGGATTCCTTGTTATCCTTGAGGAAAAAAGGCAGCAGGGGGGCGGTGGGGAGGGGCCGGGGGCTCGGCAGTTAAAGGCGGCGTGGCCTATAAATAATAAACAGCTCTGGAGCCGCGCTAATGTTTGTTTTTGCTGAGGGGGGTGTTAGCGTAGCCCGGACGAGATGAGCTACAGAAAACATAAATACACAAACGGGACATAAATAATAACAGAAGTCATTTACACTGCGAGGAATCTGCCTGTTCTTCTGCCTCGCATTAGCATAACACGCTAATGCATGCACGTGTGTGTGTGTGTGTGTGTGTGTGTGTGTGTGTGTGTGTGTGTTTCAGCAGACTGATGTGTGTGTTTTCTGTGTTTTCCAGGCATCAGGACAGAACAGGATCTTTTTGTTCGGCTGATCGACTCCATGACTAAACAGGTGAGAAGATACAGAAACATTCAGCTTGTTATTCCTTAACATCTATGAACTCACACACCTTTTATTGGATGCTAAACCTCCAAACCTCTAATTGTAATTTCCGGATTTTATTGTTGCATCTTATTTATCCATCAAAATATTGTATATATATATTCTAAATCTATATCTTATTGTCTTATTGTATATTTATTTACTGATCTTATGTGATGCATAAGTTCACAGTGAGATGTTTACGCAGATAATAATCCAGAAAATGTGTGTTAGTGCAACACATAGAGAAGGATGTAGACACTTAACAAACATTTATTATACAAGTACAGATCAACGGTCATCAGTTAAAAATGCAGGAACAGGAATAACACAGTGTTGGGCATCTGGAGTCTGGTTAGCTTAGCTTAGCATAAAGACTGGCAGCAGAGGGAAACTGCTAGCCTCTGTGAACACACTGACGCTCCCTGATGGACTCCTTTCATATCGTTTGACCTGAAACACACACTGAAACACACACACTGAATCACACACACTGAAACACACACTAAAACACACACACTGAAACACACACTGAAACACACACTGAAACACACACACTGAAACACAGACACTGAAACACACACTAAACACACACACTGAAAACACACACTGAAACACACACACTGAAACACACACTGAAGCACACACACTGAAACACACACTGAAACACACACTGAAACACACACACACTGAAACACACACTGAAACACACACACACTGAAACACACACTGAAACACACACACTGCAACACACACACTGAAACACACACACTGAAACACACAAACTGCAACACACACACTGAAACACACACACTGAAACACACACTGAAACACACACACTGAAACACACACACTGAAACACACACTGAAACACACACTGAAACACACACACTAAAACACACAAACTGAAACACACACACTGAAAAACACACACTGAAACACACACTGAACACACCTACTGAAACACACACACTGAAACACACACTGAAACACACACACTGAAACACACACACTGAAACACACACTGAAACACACACACTGAAACACACACTAAAACACACACTGAAACACACACTGAAACACACACTGAAACACACACACTGAAACACACACTGAAACACACACTGAAACACACACTGAAACCACACACTGAAACACACACACTGAAACACACACTGAAGCACACACACTGAAACACACACTGAAGCACACACTGAAACGAAACCACACTGAAACACACACTGAAACGCACACACACTGAAACACACACACTGAAACACACACCACTGAAACCACACACACTGAAACACACACACACTTGAAACACACACACTGAAACACACACACTGAAACACACACTGAAAACACACACTGAAACACACACACTGAAACACACACTGAACCACACACACACTGAAACACACACTGAAACACACACACTGAAACACACACTGAAACACACACTGAAACACACACACTGAAACACACACACACACTGAAACACACACTGAAACACACACACTGAAACACACACTGAAACACACACTGAAACACACACTGAAACACACACACACTGAAACACACACTGAAACACACACTGAAACAACACACTGAAACACACACACTGAAACACACACTGAAACACACACTGAAACACACACACTGAACACACACTGAAACACACACTGAAACACACACTGAAACACACACTGAAACACACACACTGAAACACACACACACTGAAACACACACTGAAACACACACCTGAAACACACTACACTGAAACACACACTGAAACACACACGGAAACACACTTTAGGGCAAATAAATGAAAGAATCATAAATACATAACATCTTCGTCCTCAAACTTTAACTACAAAAAGTGAGACGTTTTATTTTAGAAAGTGGACATTTTGAAACACCGTCTAAAACCTCCTGCTCCTCCTCTTCTTCCTCCTCACTTTCCTGAACTCAGCACTCTGCAGTTTTCCTCTCCAGCCGTGTCTCTCGGTTTTTAGTACCCACAGTACCCACAGTACCCCACAGTACCCACAGTACCCCACAGTACCCACACCCACAGTACCCACAATACCCACAGTACCCACACCCACAGTACCCACAGTACCCACAGTACCCACAGTACCCACAGTAACCTGCCTTCACACTTTAGACTGAACTGCAGCTTTTGTTGTGTCGATGGTTAATATTACTTATTTATTTTATTTGAAAGGTTTAAACGTTTGAGTTCAAATCTATAATTTCATAAACTACACTCGCACTCAGAGCACAAACCCTACCCGACACACACAACTGTATAAGTGAGTGAATAATACAATATTAATATGAATATATATAATATACGAGCAGCCTGCACTGCACTGGATGATTCTACCTGGCTCCAAAACACAACGTTATTTAGGGAAATACTTAATAAGAGGTGCAGGATGAAATAATAATGCATCATATCGTTTACAGGAATAACATAATATAATAACTCACCCAGAAGAAGAAACATTCATTACAAAAGAACTAAATATTCTGCAAAGTCTAAAGAATAAAATCTGTCGCTGCCGAGAGACGGAGGTTGTTGTGAAGAGAACTCTGATGTCGTCATAGTTACTGATGCACATTCTGCTGGAGCCTCATCAGCCTCACTTACAGTACATCAAACCCCCCAAACATAAATCATGTCCAAACACCTGTTTAAGCCTCCCCCGTCCTCCCAGCCTCCCCTCCTGCTTATTTATCCCCCCCCCCTCTGGTCGGCCCTGTCGGCATGTCACCGATCGATGTAGCAAGCGGCTCCTCGACAAAGCGTCAGCCATGGAAACCGATCAATAGGCCCTAATGTGGCGCAGCGACGGCACACTGGAGACAATAATCCTGACATCTCCCCCTCTATGACACCCCCCCTCCCCCACGTCTCCACCTTCACCTCCCACTACATGACACCCCATTGGTGGGCAGTCAGACCTAACAGACGGGTCGGCTGGAGTCCCCGCGGATCGATAAAACCCCGCCGCGGGCGTGTTAGGGGCCCGGCGTCCGTGGGATTGTCAGAGCGAGCGGCGGCTGAATTAATGCAGATTGCAGCGCCGAGCGAGTCCTCTGAGCGAGGAGCTTCACACATCGCTCAGCGGGACTTCAGCTGCCGCGCCTCAAACTAATGTTTGTGAGCAACAAATCTGAGACTCACAGTCTTCACATGCTCCGCTGAACACGCAGGTTTCTATACTTGCGAGGACCCTCGTACAAACTTAGACTAAGTGACAAATGTCCACAGAACGTGCTTCTGAACACCGGGGGGGCAGTGGGGACAGTGGGGACAGTGGGACAGTGGGGACGGTGGGGACGGTGGGACAGTGGGGACGGTGGGGACGGTGGGGACGGTGGGGACGGCGGGGGTCGGTGAGGACGGTGAGGACGGTGGGGACGGCGGGGTCGGTGGGGACGGTGGGACAGTGGGGACAGTGGGACAGTGCGTAGCTTTTGTAATGTAGGGACTCCAAATGTTCCCGATCGCTGAGATCTCACTTTCCCAACATGTCTTTCAGAGATGGGGTTTCCTCACATTGTTCCTCACTGTCAACTTTATAAACTAATGTCCCCCTAAAGTTGTCCCTTTGCAGAAACTATTCTAACTTAATATACACTTTCAGAAAGTGTCCTTAAAAAGTTTTGGAAAACTGTCCTAAATGTCCACTTTCTAAAGAAATGTCCCCACTTTGTGAAGTGGGGACATTTCTTAAATCTATTTCACTTTCCAGAAATAACTTCTTATCCACTTTTATTAAAATAAAATTTCTAAAAATGTCCCAAGTATCCAAAGAATATCTTCTCTTTTAAAATCACTTTCTAAAACTTTACTAAGTTTTTATAACGTGCAGAGGCACGTTATAAAATGTCCTCACTTTCCAAAGTCTTTCAAATGTTTCCCTGATAAAAAACAATCGTCCTCACAGAGAGAGATAAATACAGCGTGCACGCTCACACATGCACACACACACACACACACACACACACACACACACACACACACACACACACACACACTCACGGGAGTCCTGCATCAGGAATGATGATGTATAAATATCGACCTGCAAATCTACACACAGTATGTGGTGTGTGTGTGTGAGCGCGTCTGTGTGTGTGTGTCCCTGATGCAATCCACATCCCTCCTGGTCAAACTGGAGCATTTTAATCCAGAGGAACAGAGCCAGCATCAGGATCAATAATGCAGAAGTGGTCGTTATCCTAAAAGTATTGTACCCCAGGGGGGTGTGTGTGTGTGCAGGGCGGAGGTCTGTTTTGACTATAAAGGTGGATGAGGTAGTGGTAGGTCATCGTAGGAAGAGAGGGGAAGAAGGAGGGAGGACACACACACACACACACACACACACTCTTACTGGAGTTCATTTACAACCACCAGGGTATTACACACACACACACGCGCGCACACACAGCGGTCATCCGTCATCCGGACGCTGACATGACAGCTCGGTGGGGGTGAGGCGTGTGGGAGGGGGGGCTTCATCCTGGGGCGCTGCCTGCCATCTGGCAGGGAATTCTGGGAAGGCTGGAGGAGGCTGAGACCACCAAAAGGGGAGGTGGTGGAGGTGGTGGTGTTTGGAGGCCATGTTTGACTTTGTTGTTGGTGCTGGGGGGGCGGGGAGAGGGGGGGGGCACATACTGTATCAACACATCCGATCTCTGATTAGTTCCCATCCAACAACACAACTGGTTCTAAAGTACGGGGAACTAAAAGTCCCTAAAAATGTCGTTCCTGTACAACCAACTTTAAGGCGTGACAAACAGCAGTTTCCTGGGTTTGTTTCATACGATCACCCTGACATTTTTAGGAGAAGCTTGTTTATCTGTGAACTTATTTATATATTGACTGGTATACATGTGCACTCAACTGGTTCATAAACTGGTTTACATGTGGAGTAAATGTGAAGTAAACTGGTTTTTGTGAAAAGTAAACTGGTTTAGATGCAATAAACTGGTTTCTGCAGAATAATTTGGTTTGTCTGTAGAGTAAACTGGTTTGTCTGTACAGTAAACTGGTTTGTCTGTAGAGTAAACTGGTTTGTCTGTAGAGTAAACTGGTTTGAATGTAGAGTAAACTGGTTTGTCTGTACAGTAAACTGGTTTGAATGTAGAGTAAACTGGTTTGTCTGTACAGTAAACTGGTTTGAATGTAGAGTAAACTGGTTTGTCTGTAGAGTAAACTGGTTTGTCTGTAGAGTAAACTGGTTTGAATGTAGAGTAAACTGGTTTGTCTGTAGAGTAAACTGGTTTGTCTGTACAGTAAACTGGTTTGAATGTAGAGTAAACTGGTTTGTCTGTAGAGTAAACTGGTTTGTCTGTACAGTAAACTGGTTTGTCTGTACAGTAAACTGGTTTGTCTGTAGAGTAAAATGGTTTGTCTGTAGAGTAAACTGGTTTGAATGTAGAGTAAACTGGTTTGTCTGTAGAGTAAACTGGTTTGTCTGTGGAGTAAACTGATTTGAATGTAGAGTAAACTGGGTTGTCTGTACATTAAACTGGTTTGTCTGTGGAGTAAACTGGTTTGTCTGTACAGTAAACTGGTTTGTCTGTAGAGTAAACTGGTTTGTCTGTAGAGTAAACTGGTTTGAATGTAGAGTAAACTGGTTTGTCTGTACAGTAAACTGGTTTGAATGTAGAGTAAACTGGTTTGTCTGTACAGTAAACTGGTTTGAATGTAGAGTAAACTGGTTTGTCTGTAGAGTAAACTGGTTTGTCTGTAGAGTAAACTGGTTTGAATGTAGAGTAAACTGGTTTGTCTGTAGAGTAAACTGGTTTGTCTGTACAGTAAACTGGTTTGAATGTAGAGTAAACTGGTTTGTCTGTAGAGTAAACTGGTTTGTCTGTACAGTAAACTGGTTTGTCTGTACAGTAAACTGGTTTATCTGTAGAGTAAAATGGTTTGTCTGTAGAGTAAACTGGTTTGAATGTAGAGTAAACTGGTTTGTCTGTAGAGTAAACTGGTTTGTCTGTGGAGTAAACTGATTTGAATGTAGAGTAAACTGGGTTGTCTGTACATTAAACTGGTTTGTCTGTAGAGTAAACTGGTTTGTCTGTAGAGTAAAGTGATTTGAATGTAGAGTAAACTGGTTTGTCTGTAAAGTAAACTGGTTTGTCTGTACAGTAAACTGGTTTGTCTGTGGAGTAAACTGGTTTGTCTGTACAGTAAACTGGTTTGTCTGTACAGTAAACTGGTTTGTCTGTACAGTAAACTGGTTTGTCTGTGGAGTAAACTGGTTTGTCTGTACAGTAAACTGGTTTGTCTGTAGAGTAAACTGGTTTGTCTGTAGAGTAAACTGGTTTGTCTTGTACAGTAAACTGGTTTGTCTGTGGAGTAAACTGGTTTGTCTGTACAGTAAACTGGTTTGTCTGTAGAGTAAACTGGTTTGTCTGTAGAGTAAACTGGTTTGTCTTGTACAGTAAACTGGTTTGTCTGTGGAGTAAACTGGTTTGTCTGTACAGTAAACTGGTTTGTCTGTAGAGTAAACTGGTTTGAATGTAGAGTAAACTGGTTTGTCTGTAGAGTAAACTGGTTTGTTTGTACAGTAAACTGGTTTGAATGTAGAGTAAACTGGTTTGAATGTAGAGTAAACTGGTTTGTCTGTAGAGTAAACTGGTTTGTCTGTAGAGTAAACTGGTTTGTCTGTAGAGTAAACTGGTTTGTCTGTACAGTAAACTGGTTTGTCTGTAGAGTAAAATGGTTTGTCTGTAGAGTAAACTGGTTTGAATGTAGAGTAAACTGGTTTGTCTGTAGAGTAAACTGGTTTGTCTGTACATTAAACTGGTTTGTCTGTAGAGTAAAGTGATTTGAATGTAGAGTAAACTGGTTTGTCTGTAAAGTAAACTGGTTTGTCTGTACAGTAAACTGGTTTGTCTGTACAGTAAACTGGTTTGTCTGTGGAGTAAACTGGTTTGTCTGTACAGTAAACTGGTTTGTCTGTGGAGTAAACTGGTTTGTCTGTAGAGTAAACTGGTTTGTATGTGGAGTAAACTGGTTTGTCTGTAGAGTAAACTGGTTTGTCTGTACAGTAAACTGGTTTGTCTGTGGAGTAAACTGGTTTGTCTGTAGAGTAAACTGGTTTGTCTGTGGAGTAAACTGGTTTGTCTGTACAGTAAACTGGTTTGTCTGTACAGTAAACTGGTTTGTCTGTGGAGTAAACTGGTTTGTCTGTAGAGTAAACTGGTTTGTCTGTGGAGTAAACTGGTTTGTCTGTAGAGTAAACTGGTTTGTCTATACAGTAAACTGGTTTGTCTGTACAGTAAACTGGTTTGTCTGTGGAGTAAACTGGTTTGTCTGTACAGTAAACTGGTTTGTCTGTGGAGTAAACTGGTTTGTCTGTACAGTAAACTGGTTTGTCTGTGGAGTAAACTGGTTTGTCTGTACAGTAAACTGGTTTGTCTGTAGAGTAAACTGGTTTGTCTGTACAGTAAACTGGTTTGTCTGTACAGTAAACTGGTTTGTCTGTAGAGTAAACTGGTTTGTCTGTAGAGTAAAGTGATTTGAATGTAGAGTAAACTGGTTTGAATGTAGAGTAAACTGGTTTGTCTGTAGAGTAAACTGGTTTGTCTGTAGAGTAAACTGGTTTGTCTGTGGAGTAAACTGATTTGAATGTAGAGTAAACTGGTTTGTCTGTACATTAAACTGGTTTGTCTGTAGAGTAAAGTGATTTGAATGTAGAGTAAACTGGTTTGTCTGTAAAGTAAACTGGTTTGTCTGTACAGTAAACTGGTTTGTCTGTACAGTAAACTGGTTTGTCTGTGGAGTAAACTGGTTTGTCTGTACAGTAAACTGGTTTGTCTGTGGAGTAAACTGGTTTGTCTGTAGAGTAAACTGGTTTGTATGTGGAGTAAACTGGTTTGTCTGTAGAGTAAACTGGTTTGTCTGTACAGTAAACTGGTTTGTCTGTGGAGTAAACTGGTTTGTCTGTACAGTAAACTGGTTTGTCTGTAGAGTAAACTGGTTTGTCTGTACAGTAAACTGGTTTGTCTGTGGAGTAAACTGGTTTGTCTGTACAGTAAACTGGTTTGTCTGTAGAGTAAACTGGTTTGTCTGTACAGTAAACTGGTTTGTCTGTGGAGTAAACTGGTTTGTCTGTAGAGTAAACTGGTTGGAATGTAAAGTAAACTGGTTTGTCTGTGGAGTAAACTGGTTTGTCTGTAGAGTAAACTGGTTTGTCTGTGGAGTAAACTGGTTTGTCTGTACAGTAAACTGGTTTGTCTGTACAGTAAACTGGTTTGTCTGTGGAGTAAACTGGTTTGTCTGTGGAGTAAACTGGTTTGTCTGTAGAGTAAACTGGTTTGTCTGTGGAGTAAACTGGTTTGTCTGTAGAGTAAACTGGTTTGTCTGTAGAGTAAACTGGTTTGTCTATACAGTAAACTGGTTTGTCTGTACAGTAAACTGGTTTGTCTGTGGAGTAAACTGGTTTGTCTGTACAGTAAACTGGTTTGTCTGTGGAGTAAACTGGTTTGTCTGTACAGTAAACTGGTTTGTCTGTGGAGTAAACTGGTTTGTCTGTACAGTAAACTGGTTTGTCTGTAGAGTAAACTGGTTTGTCTGTACAGTAAACTGGTTTGTCTGTACAGTAAACTGGTTTGTCTGTGGAGTAAACTGGTTTGTCTGTGGAGTAAACTGGTTTGTCTGTGGAGTAAACTGGTTTGTCTGTACAGTAAACTGGTTTGTCTGTGGAGTAAACTGGTTTGTCTGTACAGTAAACTGGTTTGTCTGTGGAGTAAACTGGTTTGTCTGTGGAGTAAACTGGTTTGTCTGTGGAGTAAACTGGTTTGTCTGTGTGTACTAACACCTGTAGAAATCAACACATCAGTTTGACGTTGCAGGAAACTTGTTGTTAACAAAAATAAATATGTTTTCACTGTTTCGGCGTCCAAACCGACGTTTAAAATGTGTTGAGATAAGAAGGTTAAAGCGTTCGGTGTGAAAACTTTTCTTTTCTGTTACTTTAGTTTTAATATTTGACACTTTTCTTTCAGTAACTCACCTTCCTGTCTGTGCTTCTGTCCCACCAGCCCATCCTGTACGAAGGTCAGGACAAGAACCCCGAGATGTGCCGCGTCCTCCTCACCCACGAGATCATGTGCAGGTAAGATCACAGCGCTGTGTGTGTGTGTGTGTGTGTGTGTGTTTAAAGGTGCTGATCCTAGTTTAATTGTATAGATATTTTTTATATTATTAAAGCACTTTGAGCTGCATTTTTGTATGAAAGATGGTTAGATAAAATGGTATAAGATGGTATAAATATTCACAGAAGTTACCGTTTGTTGGCTTGTTTGTGTGTGTGTGTGTGTGTGTGTGTGTGTGTATCACTAAGAGAAAAAAGAACAGCTGTTGGTTGGATGTTCATCACACCAATCAACACGTTTCCTGCCCCGCGTGTCTCTGCTGTCGTCTGAGAGTTAATGGTTTTACTGCTTCAGACTGAGGAGTGAAGAAGAAGAAGAAGAGTTGGGGGTGTGTGGGGTGGGGGGGTAAAAATAGGACACACACACACCTATAACACACACCTGAAGCTGCAGAGACTTTGAGCCACGTTTAGATTTGACTTTTTTAAAATAATGAATCCACTGGATCTTCGTTGGTTCATCAGTAAACTGGTTCAACTGGTTCATATGGGCATGAAGTGCAAAACTCAGCCGCACTAAAGTGGTTTCAATGTTGTAGCACAACTGGGTGAATGTAAATACATTGGGAGAATACAATTAGAGTAAACTGGTTCACGTGTCAACTGGTGTTAATGAGCAGTAGATACGATCAGATTTGGTGTAAACTGGTTTATATCTGCAGTGAACTGATTCACATTATGCTGTAAACTGGCTTACCTGGTTTCTGTGCAGTGAACTGGTTTGTATGTGAACGTGACACATAAACTGGTTTAAAGATGAGGTGTGAACAGGGTGTAGCTGCCGGTTAGATGTGTGAGAGAAATGTTTTCTGTTGCACAGATTAAAGCTGCTGCAGTAACGTGTGAGCACTTTGACCTCCGCGTGTTTTCTTGGGTCCCTCTGAACGTCCCTCGTCCTCCGACTCTTATCGATGCGTGGGGATAACCCCCCCCCAGATCCCTTCGCTCAGAGCTTCATAATGGCGGCCGGCTGTCTGAGCTTCAGTCATTATGTGATTGAGTGCGATTATTAACCGGCTTCCCCCCCGATGGATGCTGTGTTTCCACTCGCTAATGAGAGGCATCAGAGAGTCCGCTCCCAGGTGAGCTCTTTAAGGGCGTCCCTGTTGGTTCGTCTACCTGATCGCACTCCTCATATTTACATTCTGCAGACGCAAATATTGTTCGTGAGACTCTGAACAGAAGTTACTGAGGAGTCTTTGTTATCGGGACATGATGTTCTTCTGCTTAAAGAAACTCTTAAAGTCATTCAAATAATGAACCAACGTGTGTGTGTGTGCGTGTGTGTGTGTGTGTGTGTGTGTGTGTGTGCGTGTGCGTGTGTGTGTGTGTGTGTGACCTCTCCATCATATCATTGCGGCACATTAACCATTCTTAAACGGCACTCTGCTGCTTTCCAAAACTACCAATCACAACCAGTGAGCAGCCAGGTTGGCACGGCGGCGTTGCCAGCGGGCTCCCGGAGGCTCGCCAGCTCCGGGCCGCTCTCCTCTCATACTCTTCGCCTCGCTCTCCCTCGCTCTCCCTCGCTCTCCCTCGCTCTCCCTGGCCGTGCTGGCAGGCTCCGGGCGATGCTGCGGAGTAAAACCTGCTGCCCTGCTCACAGAGAGGGAAAGGGTTCGCTTCCAGGCCAGGCGGCGCCGGCTGCTGGCAGCCAATCATCAGGCCCGGCTGCTGCCGCCGAGGCGTTCCAGGCCTTCGGGTAATTACAACACTTGCCCTTTGAAAGCGAGCCCTGCCCGTCCCGCTCCGTGTTATCTGGACGCTGTGATCCGAGCGCCGGCCTCAGGGAGCCTTTGAAGGGGCTCGCTGTTATTCTTTTTATTTCTCTGTGTGATGGTGGAGCGCCGACACGCCCGGACAAACCTCTTCTTTGTGGCTTAAGTAGATTCCACTTGTGGCGACGTCTGAAGTGGCGAGGAAGAGCAGCCAGCAGTAATGATGCTTGTGTGGCCCGGCTGAGGCTCGCCGGCCAAACTGGCTCCTGTGGCTGAATTATTTTTGGGGCCTGAGTGTGTGTGTGTGTGTGTGTGTGTGTGTGTGTGTGTGTGTGTGTGTGTGTGTGTTTGTACAGCTCTCTGCAGCGGCGATCAGGGACAAACTCTCTCCACCAGAATGAGTGACAGCGGCAACAACACACACAGTTTGTTTTATTTTTGTCAGTTTTTAGACACACACACACACACACACACACACACACACACACACACACACACACACACACACACACACACACTCCCTCTCAGGCTTGTGTGTGTTGTTCCTCTCAGTCATTAGCCGTCCGTGGTGTTAGCCTGTCTGCGGCCCGGGGGGAAACGTCATTAAGGCGGTATATTGTGGACGCTCAGCCAAGGTTTGTTTTTGTCTTTGGAAAGGGGCCCCCGCTCCCTGGAGGGGCCCCGGCTGAGCTCCTGGGGTCCAGTTTGTTTATAACACTTCTTTGGCAGTTTGGAGGAGGTTGTCACCACAGCAGCACCAGTGGGTTTCCAATGCTAATTGGTCTCCTGGAAGTTTCACTAATGGCTCCAAGTAGCTGGGGGAATAAATTATTGTGGCGCGTCCTATGGTAACAGTCACACACACACACACACACACATCCATACAGTCACACACACACACACACACACACACACACACACACACACACACCCATACAGCCACAACACAGCGCTTAGTTTATGATTTTTCTGTACTTACAGATCAGACGGCGTGATAAATGATTCATAAAGAGTCTCATTTGGCATTCACAGCCTCGATTTGACGCTTGTTTGTCAAATGGCAATGTGATTCAGGACAGCATGGGGCGAACGCAGGAGCGTAATTGGACGTCGCGGGTCGTATGCGATATGATTAATTTTTAAGAATTACCGGAAGATATGTTAATGACCCTCGCGGCGATGAGGAAGATGTGGATTCATTGTGCGGAGCAGCTTGTCAGAAGATTACAGCAGAAGTTGTTATTAATGATGGATCCTCGTGTTCACGCTCATTCATTCACTTTCACTCGTCTCTGCCTCGTTGGACCATCAAATATTTCTCTTATGTAAAAGAGATTATCAGATTCTAAACTCCTGTAACTTCTAGAAATCCTCTTATAATAAAGACTGTTAATTATTGTTTATGGATATATTTGGATATTTAGACGCCATGTTTGACTTTGTGAAGCTGTGAATTTATGACAATCTTTCACCTTTTTAGAATAAATAATGATCAAATAATAAATCACATAAATAAAAGATTTATCTAGTAAACTCATATATTAAATTATATATATTATATTATATATATTATATTATATATATTATATATATAAAATATATAATATAATATTATTTATATTATATATATTATATTATATATATAATATATATATATAATATATATAATATAATATATATTATATTATATATATTATATTATATATATTATATTAATGTATAATTATTACCGATGAATTTGAACTTGTTTATATACTGTTGAGTAAATTCATTTCTAACATTTAATTATAATAATAATTATATTTCTTATCTGAAATCGTCTCAGATTCAAACCGTTGATGATAAAGACAAAATAATTTAAATAAACAGATTTGCAGTTTGTCACAAGAATCTAAGTTTCTTATATTCTCTTTAAAATAAAAGATTAAAATAATGTTAAAGGCAGTAACTCCTCACGTATACGTGAGTTATACATCAGCTGTTAACAGACATAAACAGCTGATGAGTTTGATTTTAAAACATTATTATGTTAAATAAATACCTTATTTATACGTCTATAGATTTACTTTTACTGTTTACATTGATTATTAAATAATTACTTTTTGACTCGTTGACAAAACAATGAGTTTGTTTTTCCACCTTTGGTATTAATTAATAAACTAAAATGATGAATGTTTCATACGTATCTTATAAGTGTACTTAAGTGCATTACTTATTTATATATTATATATATATATATTATTCTTTTACACTTTCTTTATTGGATTTTCAAGAAGCATAAATGATACATAATTATATCACTATACATTTACGTAATAACAAATAAATAAATAGTAATATAACAGATGTGTAGTAGTTACTGCTGGTAATCACTTAACATATAAATCTATTAAAGGAACAAATCACCAGATTATAAACTTCATATAAACTGTGAGGCCCGTGGTGCGTTCACTGACCTGCTCTCTCTGCTGACTCTGAGGCCCGTGGTGCGTTCACTGACCTGCTCTCTCTGCTGACTCTGAGGCCCGTGGTGCGTTCACTGACCTGCTCTCTCTGCTGTCTCTGAGGCCCATGGTGCGTTCACTGACCTCCTCTCTCTGCTGTCTCTGAGGCCCATGGTGCGTTCACAGACCTGCTCTCTCTGCTGTCTCTGAGGCCCGTGGTGCGTTCACAGACCTGCTCTCTCTGCTGTCTCTGAGGCCCGTGGTGCGTTCACTGACCTCCTCTCTCTGCTGTCTCTGATGGATATTAATGTGCTGGATTCAGCCTGCTGCTGTAAAACATGCCACGCTGACCCACGACACCAGAAGCCTCGTTTGGCTCCACCCGTCCCCTGCGGGGCTGGAATAGAAACCCAGCGCCCCCTCCCTCCGGATGCCTCCGCAGCTCCTGGTCGCCCCCTTGGGTTTCATGTCGGCGGCTGGTGGGATGAATCGCTCGCCGGCCGCTTTGCCCTCTGGCTACCTGGACTGGGCGGCTGTTTTGGCGAGCAGCTGTCCGGTTGGCTGGCTGGTTGTTGGGGGCGATGGCACTGGGGGGGGGGGGGGATCCACAGTGGTTCCTCCATCGCTGGGCGTCATCCAACTGTTACTGACCTTGGCTGGGACCTCACCCAGCTGGAGAGAGAGAGAGAGAGAGAGTGTGTGTGTGTGTGTGTGTGTGTGTGTGTGTGTGTGTGTGTGTGTGTGGGGAGGTGAAGCGGGGCTGTAGAGCATGTTCAGTGCTTCACACACACACACACACACACACACACACACACACAATGAAAACAGTAACAGTGTAATAAAACAAACTGTTTGTGTGACATGTGGAACTTTATTGTGGCGGGACTTTACACTCTACCTGTCCTTCTCTCTTCCAGTCGGTGTTGTGACAAGAAGAGCTGCGGGAACCGCAACGAGACGCCCTCCGACCCCGTCATCATCGACAGGTAGGAGCTCCCAAACCTGTCTGTCTCTCTGTACCGCCGTGTACCTGTCTGTCTTCTCTCCTCTGCTCAGTGCAGGACTCGTTCACACTGAATACTACAGACGCACTCAACCTGCTGCGGAGATCATGAAACCTTCAGTGTGTTCCAGATGTTTCAGGTCTTCCTCAGGTGTTTACACTGCTGGTGTTCAGGTCTCCTTCCTAGTTTCAGGTCTTCCTCAGGCGTTTACACTGCTGGTGTTCAGGTCTCCTTCCTGGTTTCAGGTCTTCCTCAGGCGTTTACACTGCTGGTGTTCAGGTCTCCTTCCTGGTTTCACTTCATGTGTGTGAACTTGATGATGAAGATGATTCGTCTTCACAAATGAAAGTTAGCAGAAGTTCGTCTGAGCACAAACCCAGCCGCCCGGCATCAAGTCACATTTCCTGTGTTTCCTGGCGTCTCGCTTCCTCCTCACCTCTCTCTCCCGACACGCCGCTCTGTGTGAATTGTGTAATCAACACCCGGCGGAGAACGCAGCAGTATGATGTCATGTGACACAGACGGCGGCTCGTCTCCGATCTCGTGCACGGACATAATATCCAAACGCTCAAATACAACGTTAGCTGTCCAAATTCCAGGTTTCTGTGGACGCAAGACCTGTCTGTCTGTCTGCAGCTCCTGTCTGTCTGTGTGCAGCTCCTGTCTGTCTGTCTGCAGCTCCTGTCTGTCTGTGTGCAGCTCCTGTCTGTCTGTCTGCAGCTCCTGTCTGTCTGCAGCTCCTGTCTGTCTGTGTGCAGCTCCTGTCTGTCTGCAGCTCCTGTCTGTCTGCAGCTCCTGTCTGTCTGTGTGCAGCTCCTGTCTGTCTGTCTGCAGCTCCTGTCTGTCTGCAGCTCCTGTCTGTCTGTGTGCAGCTCCTGTCTGTCTGCAGCTCCTGTCTGTCTGTCTGCAGCTCCTGTCTGTCTGTGTGCAGCTCCTGTCTGTCTGCAGCTCCTGTCTGTCTGCAGCTCCTGTCTGTCTGTCTGCAGCTCCTGTCTGTCTGTGTGCAGCTCCTGTCTGTCTGTCTGCAGCTCCTGTCTGTCTGCAGCTCCTGTCTGTCTGTGTGCAGCTCCTGTCTGTCTGCAGCTCCTGTCTGTCTGCAGCTCCTGTCTGTCTGTGTGCAGCTCCTGTCTGTCTGTCTGCAGCTCCTGTCTGTCTGTCTGCAGCTCCTGTCTGTCTGCAGCTCCTGTCTGTCTGTGTGCAGCTCCTGTCTGTCTGCAGCTCCTGTCTGTCTGCAGCTCCTGTCTGTCTGTGTGCAGCTCCTGTCTGTCTGTCTGCAGCTCCTGTCTGTCTGCAGCTCCTGTCTGTCTGCAGCTCCTGTCTGTCTGTGTGCAGCTCCTGTCTGTCTGCAGCTCCTGTCTGTCTGTCTGCAGCTCCTGTCTGTCTGTCTGCAGCTCCTGTCTGTCGCAGCTCCTGTCTGTCTGTGTGCAGCTCCTGTCTGTCTGTCTGCAGCTCCTGTCTGTCTGCAGCTCCTGTCTGTCTGTGTGCAGCTCCTGTCTGTCTGCAGCTCCTGTCTGTCTGTCTGCAGCTCCTGTCTGTGTGCAGCTCCTGTCTGTCTGTCTGCAGCTCCTGTCTGTCTGCAGCTCCTGTCTGTCTGTCTGCAGCTCCTGTCTGTCTGCAGCTCCTGTCTGTCTGCAGCTCCTGTCTGTCTGTCTGCAGCTCCTGTCTGTCTGTCTGCAGCTCCTGTCTGTCTGCAGCTCCTGTCTGTCTGCATGAACTCTGTCACTGGATGACTTTGATATGAAGAGAGTTCAAAGCTTGAGGGATTTATGGACTTTTATTCTGGAGGGACATCAGAGATACTGACGTCCTGTTCGTCACTGAATCTAAAGATGTGTGTCATGTGTTGGTGAGCCAATCAGCAGCCAGACATCAGCTCACAGCTGTTTAGAAACACCTGCATGCACCTGTCTCTTTCACCTCCCCTCCTCACCCCCTCCTCTCACCCCCTCATCTCCCCCCTCCTCTTTACACCCTCATCTCACCCCCTCCTCACCCCCCTCCTCTCACCCCCTCATCTCATCCCCTCCTCTCACCCCTTCCTCACCCCCTCATCTCCCCCCCTCCTCTTTACAACCCTCATCTCACCCCCTCCTCACCCCCTCCTCTCACCCCCTCATCTCATCCCCTCCTCTCACCCCTTCCTCACCCCCTCATCTCCCCCCCTCCTCTTTACACACCCTCATCTCACCCCCTCCTCACCCCTCCTCTCACCCCCTCATCTCATCCCCTCCTCTCACCCCTTCCTCACCCCCTCATCTCCCCCCTCCTCTCCCTCCCTCCTCTTTACACCCTCATCTCACCCCCTCCTCACCCCCTCCTCTCACCCCTTCCTCACCCCCTCATCTCCCCCCTCCTCTCCCCCCCCTTCCTCTTTACACCCTCATCTCTCCCACTCCTCTCCCCCCCCCTCCTCTTTACACCCTCATCTCACCCCCTCCTCACCCCCTCCTCTCACCCCTTCCTCACCCCCTCATCTCCCCCCTCCTCACCCCTCCTCTTTACATACACCCTCATCTCCCCCCCTCCTCTCCCCCCCTCCTCTTTACAACCCTCATCTCACCCCCCTCCTCTCCCCCCCTCCTCTTTACAACCCTCATCTCTCCCCCTCCTCACCCCTCCTCTCCCCCCCTCCTTTCCCCCCTCCTCTCACCCCCTCCTCACCCCCTCATCTCCCCCTCCTCTTTACAACCCTCATCTCTCCCCCTCCTCTCACCACCACTCATCTCCCCCCCTCCTCTCCCCCCTCCTCTCCCCCCCTCCTCTTTACAACCCTCATCTCTCCCCCTCCTCTCACCACCTCATCTCCCCCCCTCATCTCCCCCCTCCTCTCCCCCCCTCCTCTTTACACCCTCATCTCACCCCCTCCTCACCCCCTCCTCTCACCCCTTCCTCACCCCCTCATCTCCCCCCTCCTCACCCCCCTCCTCTTTACAACCCTCATCTCCCCCCCTCCTCTCCCCCCCTCCTCTTTACACCCTCATCTCTCCCCCTCCTCACCCCTCCTCTCCCCCCCTCCTTTCCCCCCCTCCTCTCACCCCCTCCTCACCCCCTCATCTCCCCCCTCCTCTTTACAACCCTCATCTCTCCCCCTCCTCTCACCACCTCATCTCCCCCCCTCCTTTCCCCCCCTCCTCTCACCCCCTCCTCACCCCCTCATCTCACCCCCCTCCTCACCCCCTCATCTCCCCCCCCTCCTCTTTACAACCCTCATCTCCCCCCCTCCTCTTTACAACCCTCATCTCTCCCCCTCCTCACCCTCTCATCTCTCCCCCTCCTCTCACCCCCTCCTCACCCCCTCATCTCCCCCCTCCTCAACCCCCTCATCT
>NW_021166973.1:35000-40000 GCF_900634415.1 Cottoperca gobio | reverse complement strand
TTTGTGTGAAGGAAGCCGGTGTTACGGCGACGTGTTAATGGAGGTTTATGGCGCCAGAACGGATGACCTGCAGGGGCAATGCATCATGGGTAAAGTGGCATCAGGTTGTACCGACGGGGTTTTATTTTGAAGGTCGATCCTGAGAGAGAGCAGCAGATGTTTCAACGTCTTCAGTCAGTTTGTACAGTTGTACTACACGAATACAACAAACACGGATCTGTCTCTGAAACTGTCGACCCGTTCAATTTGTATTTTCTAATAAAGTTTTTGAACCGCGGACGGTCGGTGTCGTAACCCTCCAGGGCCTCAACAAACACTTTCCAACAATTTCTAGTCAACAAATTTAAATGTGAAAAACAAAAAGACAAAAGGTTTAATGTAAAAGTTGATTATTGACAGCTGGAGCTTTCTCTCTAATATCCTGGTCTTCCTCTGTGTGGAGTTCACTTGAGAACAGAGGGGGATAAATGGCGGGCAAAATTATATAAATGTAAACAGTTGAAAGACGTGCCTGATTAGGCTCTAATGCAGGGTCGGGAACCTGTGGCTCTTTCGATGACACAATCTGGCTCACAGACAATTTTAGTAATCAAGTAATAAATAATTATATTGTGTCATTTTAAAGTAAAACTTTTAGCAGCAGATATTTGTTTTAGTTCTCCCCTCTCCTTTCCTCCGCTCCTTCTCTGACTGTAGGTGTGTTCGCACACGTGTGTGTCGGCAGCGAGGAGAAACTGCACAAAGCAAGCAGCTGGTGTCAAAACTCAATCACAGAGAGCCAACATTAACAACTGGGACTACGTCGAGGGCCAAACACGGTCCACATTTATTGACCAGGAAGCACATAAAGTGCCAAAAGATATGGAACATTTTTAAGTCAACTGCAAACGGATTGCTGAGCAGTTCATGCGCAGTCGGGAACACAGCGGTGGAGATGTTTGTCAGTGTTTGGAAACACGCAGTGACCAAAGTTTCCTTCTGCATCAGAGTCTCCCACAGGCAGCTCGGCTTGGAACGCTCTCACTGCATCATACATGTCTGTGATCACACGGCCCTGAAGCTGCAGGTTTAACAGTGAGATGCTTCGTTATGTCGCACAAACAGTCCAGCTCACACCGTCCCAGAGATCTGTGCTGTGTTTACCTTTGCTTCCAAAAACTGGCAGATTTCCTCGCAACTCGAAAACATCTATTCAACACTTTCCCTCGACTGAGCCATCGCACCGCCGTGTTCAGAATGTATCTCCTCAGGAACAGACTTACATTGACTCTTATAAAGTTTCCTGTCTGTGTTACGATGCTTGTTACATGTTCCATCTCCAGAGCTTTACTACACAGCGCTTCCTGGTGTATGATGCAGTGATACACCGTCAGCTCACCTGCACAGTTCTCCCGCTGCATCTTCTCCCGCATCCTGCACTAATCTGCTCTTTTCATGACATCGCAGGCTCCGTCTGTCGTCAGTCCCGTCAGTTTGTCCCGGGGCAGTTTCATTTCATTCACACATTTAGATACTTCCTCAAATATGTGTTTCCCCGTGGTTGTGCCATGCATTGATTTAATTACCAGAACCAGCGGGCCAGTTATGACAGACATGATATTTACTTGCGGCCGGATATAATTGCCTTGAGTTTGACACCCGTGCAGTAAACACTGACACGTGCACATAAATTAAATAAATAACGTAAGCGTTTATTTAATTTAATAAAAGAGCACATGTTCAATGAAACACTGATACTGATATTAGTACTCGGAGACGTGTTATTCTTAAGAAATGTACGCATAAAGTTGCGTTCAAATGTATTAAATATATGGCTCTCAAGGAAATACATTAAAAAATATTTGGCTTTTATGGCTCTCCCAGCCAAAAAGGTTCCCGACCCCTGCTCTAGTGAAAGACTGTATCCAGGTGCATTATGGGAATTGTAGGATCTATTGTTTTTGACCTCTGCTGCTCAGATTCAGACCTTTCTGTTTTTGAATCTCATCAAGTCCAACTGTCGAAGTGAAATACAGAAATGCACCTTGATATCATATTTCACAGTTTTAATCTGTATTTGAAACATTTTCCCGGCTGTTTGTGTCCAGATAACGTTTAACTTTGACTTCCTGAGTGAAATAAAAGAAGCGATTTAGAGATAAACGGATATTTAATAAAAGTATCTCTGAAGCCGCAGATACAGAGTCTCACTGAGGGGAAGTCTCCACTTCTGTCTCTACGTGAGAGCGTGCTGATCCACTGACGCTGAAGTGGACTTTCAGTGCAGAACTCAGAGGTCAGGGAGAGAGGGACACGTACGTACGTGTGTGTGTGTGTGTGTGTGGCTGACGGTGGGATGTAAAATATAGATGGTGTCTGGACGCTGCAGCAGGTGGCCTGATGTTCACATTGAATTATTCACACACACACACACACACACACACACACACACACACACACACTCACACACACACACACCTAGTGTCCCAGCTGATCGTTTTTATTTTATTAAAACATTATTTGCGACTCTGTGAGGGTTTTATTAATGTTGTTTAATATTTATTTACCTTCTCGAGATTATTTTAAAACTTTGAATTCCTGCAGAAACAGAAAGAGGTCGGAGGTTAAATCTCAGTCCTGTTTTTAGAGTCGTGTTTACTTTATGTGACCAAGAAGAGGGACAAGAATAACTCAGAGGAATGACTAGTGTGTGTGTGTGTGTGTGTGTGTGTGTGTGTGTGTGTGTGTGTGTGTGTGTGTGTGTGTGTGTGTGTGTGTGTGTGTGTGACCTCTGCCTCTGTTTTCCAGTAACTTTCCTCTCCAGACAAACGACAGAAGGAGTTTCTGTGTTTACAGTAGAAATAAGGACGTTTTCTTCTCTGTTGTGTGTCCAGCTTCTCTTTACTTTCTTGTGTGTGTGTGTGTGTGTGTGTGTGTGTGTGTGTGTGTGTGTGTGTGTGTGAGAGAGAGACGAATAGCTTTTTTATTATAATAGTTTTTTTTCTATAGATATCATGTTAATGTTGTTATCAGATTCTTTTGGCCACAATAACTTGATCTGATATTGTAATAATAAAAATAAAGCATCATTAGATATCAGCAACATTTAAAACACATTCAACAACAAAAGTAACATAAATGGTGTAAAAACACGCCGTTAGATTAACGTCTTGATATGAAACAGGAACAGGAAGTCCCGTCACCTGGTGAAAGAGTAAACATCTTGAACACACACGCAGGTGAAGCAGAAAGAGCTGAAGTTCCTGAAGGCAGCACGGTCAGAGTCTGGGGTCCCTGAAGGCAGCACGTCAGAGTCTGGGGTCCTGTCAGCATCAGCTGGTTCCCACTTCCTGTTGACTGTTAATTAGCTTGAGGTATTACATCACCACCTGCAGGTTCGTTAGCCGCCTCAGTGTCAACATCCAGCTGTGCTCAGCTGTAACCCCCCTCCCCCCCAGCCTGGTGCTCACCGGGGGATCATGGGAACTTTGGGAGTCCCCCCCACCCTGCACCTTCTTCCTTTTTCCTCCTCTCGCAAAATCCCCATCCCAGCATGCACCTCACCCCCTCAAGGCAAATCACCTTGTTAATCTCAGCACACGCACACACACACACACACACACACACACACACACACACACACACACTGGTAGTTATTACTTCACCTCTTCTCTCTTTTTATTCCTTTTTAAAATGCTTTTTTTACTGTGTCATACTGAGTCGTACTAACTCATACTAAGTTGTACTGACTCCTACTGACTCGTACTGACTCTTACTGTGTCATACTGACTCTTACTGTGTCATACTGTGTCTCACTGACTCGTACTGACTCATACTGACTCCTACTGACTCCTACTGACTCGTACTGACTCTTACTGTGTCATACTGACTCCTACTGACTCCTTCTGACTCCTACTGACTCGTACTGACTCCTACTGTGTCTCACTGACTCGTACTGACTCCTACTGACTCCTACTGACTCCTACTGACTCATACTGACTCGTACTGACTCTTACTGTGTCATACTGACTCCTACTGACTCCTTCTGACTCCTACTGACTCGTACTGACTCCTACTGACTCCTACTGACTCGTACTGACTCCTACTGTGTCATACTGACTCGTACTGACTCCTACTGTGTCTCACTGACTCGTACTGACTCATACTGACTCCTACTGTGTCATACTGACTCGTACGGACTCCTACTGACTCCTTCTGACTCCTACTGACTCTTACTGTGTCATACTGAGTCGTACTAACTCATACTAAGTTGTACTGACTCCTACTGACTCGTACTGACTCTTACTGTGTCATACTGACTCCTTCTGACTCCAGAGTTGACTGGTTTCTGATGAATCCTACACAGAACAGCGACAGTAAAGGCTGAGAGTCCACACGACGTTTCTGTTTGAGCGCCAGCATCGAGAAACATTTTTGCACCCAGCGTTTTTTCAGAGTTTCCGAGCGAGTTCATTCAGCGTGTTGATGGTCGGAGCTGCTTCAGTATTCACAATATCGCTCTCTTTCTGCCACTCAGTCTCAAGCTCGCTCGCCCTTCTTCCTCCTGTTAATCACCCGAGTGTTTTCCCAATTAAGAATGCACTGATAACCTTCCATCACACACACACACACACATACACACACACGGTTTAATCAGGAATATGAGTGCGGTGTGGCTAATTAAGGACGACCATCCGTGGGCTCCTGCCTCACCAGCAGATGTGGGGGAGGGGAGAGTGTGTGTGTGTGTGTGTTTGGCTCTTCTGCTACTTCCTGTCAGAGGACGGGATGCTTACTGATGATTGGTTAATGGTCACTAGCCGCCATGTTGGAAGCTGATTGTCTCCTTCTGTTGTTTTCATTAATGTTTTGTTTGTTAGGAGGTAACGTTGTATTTGATCTGTTTATGTTTCGCTGCACAGACGAGAGGAACATGTTTTAAATGTTCTGCACGCTGTTCTCTCTGTGGCGATGGTCAGCGGGGTTAACGTGTCATGAAACTGATTTCAGAACATTTATGT
>NW_021166973.1:20000-27500 GCF_900634415.1 Cottoperca gobio | reverse complement strand
AGCAGTAGTATAGCTGCAGTAGTACAGTAGTACAGCAGCAGTAGTACAGTTGCAGTAGTACTGCAGTAGTACTTGTGGTAGTGGCAGTAGTACAGCAGCGGTAGTATAGCTGCAGTAGTACAGTAGTACAGCAGCAGAAGTACAGTGGCAGTAGTATAGCTGCAGTAGTACTTGTGGTAGTGGCAGTAGTACAGCAGCAGTAGTATAGCTGCAGTAGTACAGTAGTACAGCAGCAGTACAGTTGCAGTAGTACAGTAGTACAGCAGCAGTAGTATAGCTGCAGTAGTACAGTAGTACAGTAGTACAGTAGTACAGCAGCAGTAGTATAGCTGCAGTAGTACAGTAGTACAGCAGCAGTAGTATAGCTGCAGCAGTACAGTAGTACAGCAGCAGAAGTACAGTGGCAGTAGTATAGCTGCAGTAGTACTTGTGGTAGTGGCAGTAGTACAGCAGCAGTAGTATAGCTGCAGTAGTACAGTAGTACAGTAGTACAGCAGCAGAAGTACAGTGGCAGTAGTACTGCAGTAGTACTTGTGGTAGTGGCAGTAGTACAGTGGCAGTACTTGTGGCAGTAGTATAGCAGCGGTAGTATAGCTGCAGTAGTACAGTAGTACAGCAGCAGAAGTACAGTGGCAGTAGTATAGCTGCAGTAGTACTTGTGGTAGTGGCAGTAGTACAGCAGCAGTAGTATAGCTGCAGTAGTACAGTAGTACAGCAGCAGTACAGTTGCAGTAGTACAGTAGTACAGCAGCAGTAGTATAGCTGCAGTAGTACAGTAGTACAGTAGTACAGTAGTACAGCAGCAGTAGTATAGCTGCAGTAGTACAGTAGTACAGCAGCAGTAGTATAGCTGCAGTAGTACAGTAGTACAGCAGCAGAAGTACAGTGGCAGTAGTATAGCTGCAGTAGTACTTGTGGTAGTGGCAGTAGTACAGCAGCAGTAGTATAGCTGCAGTAGTACAGTAGTACAGTAGTACAGCAGCAGAAGTACAGTGGCAGTAGTACTGCAGTAGTACTTGTGGTAGTGGCAGTAGTACAGTGGCAGTACTTGTGGCAGTAGTATAGTAGTACAGCAGCAGAAGTACAGTGGCAGTAGTACAGTAGTATAGCAGCAGTAGTATAGCTGCAGTAGTACAGTAGTACAGCAGCAGAAGTACAGTGGCAGTAGTATAGCTGCAGTAGTACAGTAGTACAGTAACAGAAGTACAGTGGCAGTAGTACAGTAGTACAGTGGCAGTAGTATAGCTGCAGTAGTACTTGTGGTAGTGGCAGTAGTACAGCAGCAGTAGTATAGCTGCAGTAGTACAGTAGTACAGCAGCAGTACAGTTGCAGTAGTACAGTAGTACAGCAGCAGTAGTATAGCTGCAGTAGTACAGTAGTACAGTAGTACAGTAGTACAGTAGTACAGCAGCAGTAGTATAGCTGCAGTAGTACAGTAGTACAGCAGCAGTAGTATAGCTGCAGTAGTACAGTAGTACAGCAGCAGAAGTACAGTGGCAGTAGTATAGCTGCAGTAGTACTTGTGGTAGTGGCAGTAGTACAGCAGCAGTAGTATAGCTGCAGTAGTACAGTAGTACAGTAGTACAGCAGCAGAAGTACAGTGGCAGTAGTACTGCAGTAGTACTTGTGGTAGTGGCAGTAGTACAGTGGCAGTACTTGTGGCAGTAGTATAGTAGTACAGCAGCAGTAGTATAGCTGCAGTAGTACAGTAGTACAGCAGCAGTAGTATAGCTGCAGTAGTACAGTAGTACAGTAGTACAGCAGCAGAAGTACAGTGGCAATAGTACTGCAGTAGTACTTGTGGTAGTGGCAGTAGTACAGCAGCAGTAGTATAGCTGCAGTAGTACAGTAGTACAGCAGCAGTAGTACAGTTGCAGTAGTACTGCAGTAGTACTTGTGGTAGTGGCAGTAGTACAGCAGCGGTAGTATAGCTGCAGTAGTACAGTAGTACAGCAGCAGAAGTACAGTGGCAGTAGTATAGCTGCAGTAGTACTTGTGGTAGTGGCAGTAGTACAGCAGCAGTAGTATAGCTGCAGTAGTACAGTAGTACAGCAGCAGTACAGTTGCAGTAGTACAGTAGTACAGCAGCAGTAGTATAGCTGCAGTAGTACAGTAGTACAGTAGTACAGCAGCAGTAGTATAGCTGCAGTAGTACAGTAGTACAGCAGCAGTAGTATAGCTGCAGTAGTACAGTAGTACAGCAGCAGAAGTACAGTGGCAGTAGTATAGCTGCAGTAGTACTTGTGGTAGTGGCAGTAGTACAGCAGCAGTAGTATAGCTGCAGTAGTACAGTAGTACAGTAGTACAGCAGCAGAAGTACAGTGGCAGTAGTACTGCAGTAGTACTTGTGGTAGTGGCAGTAGTACAGTGGCAGTACTTGTGGCAGTAGTATAGTAGTACAGCAGCAGAAGTACAGTGGCAGTAGTACAGTAGTACAGCAGCAGTAGTATAGCTGCAGTAGTACAGTAGTACAGCAGCAGAAGTACAGTGGCAGTAGTATAGCTGCAGTAGTACAGTAGTACAGTAACAGAAGTACAGTGGCAGTAGTACAGTAGTACAGTGGCAGTAGTATAGCTGCAGTAGTACTTGTGGTAGTGGCAGTAGTACAGCAGCAGTAGTATAGCTGCAGTAGTACAGTAGTACAGCAGCAGTACAGTTGCAGTAGTACAGTAGTACAGCAGCAGTAGTATAGCTACAGTAGTACAGTAGTACAGCAGCAGTAGTATAGCTGCAGTAGTACAGTAGTACAGCAGCAGAAGTACAGTGGCAGTAGTATAGCTGCAGTAGTACTTGTGGTAGTGGCAGTAGTACAGCAGCAGTAGTATAGCTGCAGTAGTACAGTAGTACAGTAGTACAGCAGCAGAAGTACAGTGGCAGTAGTACTGCAGTAGTACTTGTGGTAGTGGCAGTAGTACAGTGGCAGTACTTGTGGCAGTAGTATAGTAGTACAGCAGCAGAAGTACAGTGGCAGTAGTACAGTAGTACAGCAGCAGTAGTATAGCTGCAGTAGTACAGTAGTACAGCAGCAGAAGTACAGTGGCAGTAGTATAGCTGCAGTAGTACAGTAGTACAGTAGCAGAAGTACAGTGGCAGTAGTACAGTAGTACAGCAGCAGTAGTATAGCTGCAGTAGTACAGTAGTACAGTAGTGCAGTAGCAGAAGTACAGTGGCAGTAGTACAGTAGTACAGCAGCAGTAGTATAGCTGCAGTAGTACAGTAGTACAGCAGAAGTACAGTGGCAGTAGTACTGCAGTAGTACTTGTGGTAGTGGCAGTAGTACAGCAGCAGTAGTATAGCTGCAGTAGTACAGTAGTACAGCAGCAGTAGTACAGTTGCAGTAGTACTGCAGTAGTACTTGTGGTAGTGGCAGTAGTACAGCAGCGGTAGTATAGCTGCAGTAGTACAGTAGTACAGCAGCAGAAGTACAGTGGCAGTAGTATAGCTGCAGTAGTACTTGTGGTAGTGGCAGTAGTACAGCAGCAGTAGTATAGCTGCAGTAGTACAGTAGTATAGCTGCAGTAGTACAGTAGTATAGCTGCAGTAGTACAGTAGTACAGCAGCAGTACAGTTGCAGTAGTACAGTAGTACAGCAGCAGTAGTATAGCTACAGTAGTACAGTAGTACAGTAGTACAGCAGCAGTAGTATAGCTGCAGTAGTACAGTAGTACAGCAGCAGAAGTACAGTGGCAGTAGTATAGCTGCAGTAGTACTTGTGGTAGTGGCAGTAGTACAGCAGCAGTAGTATAGCTGCAGTAGTACAGTAGTACAGTAGTACAGCAGCAGAAGTACAGTGGCAGTAGTACTGCAGTAGTACTTGTGGTAGTGGCAGTAGTACAGTGGCAGTACTTGTGGCAGTAGTATAGTAGTACAGCAGCAGAAGTACAGTGGCAGTAGTACAGTAGTACAGCAGCAGTAGTATAGCTGCAGTAGTACAGTAGTACAGCAGCAGAAGTACAGTGGCAGTAGTATAGCTGCAGTAGTACAGTAGTACAGTAGCAGAAGTACAGTGGCAGTAGTACAGTAGTACAGCAGCAGTAGTATAGCTGCAGTAGTACAGTAGTACAGTAGTGCAGTAGCAGAAGTACAGTGGCAGTAGTACAGTAGTACAGCAGCAGTAGTATAGCTGCAGTAGTACAGTAGTACAGCAGAAGTACAGTGGCAGTAGTACTGCAGTAGTACTTGTGGTAGTGGCAGTAGTACAGCAGCAGTAGTATAGCTGCAGTAGTACAGTAGTACAGCAGCAGTAGTACAGTTGCAGTAGTACTGCAGTAGTACTTGTGGTAGTGGCAGTAGTACAGCAGCGGTAGTATAGCTGCAGTAGTACAGTAGTACAGCAGCAGAAGTACAGTGGCAGTAGTATAGCTGCAGTAGTACTTGTGGTAGTGGCAGTAGTACAGCAGCAGTAGTATAGCTGCAGTAGTACAGTAGTATAGCTGCAGTAGTACAGTAGTATAGCTGCAGTAGTACAGTAGTACAGCAGCAGTACAGTTGCAGTAGTACAGTAGTACAGCAGCAGTAGTATAGCTGCAGTAGTACAGTAGTACAGCAGCAGAAGTACAGTGGCAGTAGTACTGCAGTAGTACTTGTGGTAGTGGCAGTAGTACAGAAGCAGTAGTATAGCTGCAGTAGTACAGTAGTACAGCAGCAGAAGTACAGTGGCAGTAGTACTGCAGTAGTACTTGTGGTAGTGGCAGTAGTACAGCAGCAGTAGTATAGCTGCAGTAGTACAGTAGTACAGCAGCAGAAGTACAGTGGCAGTAGTACAGTAGTACAGTAGTACAGCAGCAGTACAGCAGCAGTAGTAGAAGTTGTAAGAGCAGCAGTCGTGGTCGTAGTGAAACTAGTTGTATTAGTAGCTGCAGCAGTGATTGTAGAATAATACCAGTGTAGTTCAGTGATGGTGGTGGCAGGAGATCGTGATGTTTCTCACTTTGAATTGTAGTTTAGTTGTTTTTGTACAGAAAGCAGCGTCTGCAACAGAAGAAATACATCTTACCGAGAATACAAAGTCTACAGGATTCTACGTCATAAACTGCACTGGCCCTTTAAATCAGTAGTACAGTAGTACAGCAGCAGAAGTACAGTGGCAGTAGTATAGCTGCAGTAGTACAGTAGTACAGTAGCAGAAGTACAGTGGCAGTAGTACAGTAGTACAGCAGCAGTAGTATAGCTGCAGTAGTACAGTAGTACAGTAGTGCAGTAGCAGAAGTACAGTGGCAGTAGTACAGTAGTACAGCAGCAGTAGTATAGCTGCAGTAGTACAGTAGTACAGCAGAAGTACAGTGGCAGTAGTACTGCAGTAGTACTTGTGGTAGTGGCAGTAGTACAGCAGCAGTAGTATAGCTGCAGTAGTACAGTAGTACAGCAGCAGTAGTACAGTTGCAGTAGTACTGCAGTAGTACTTGTGGTAGTGGCAGTAGTACAGCAGCGGTAGTATAGCTGCAGTAGTACAGTAGTACAGCAGCAGAAGTACAGTGGCAGTAGTATAGCTGCAGTAGTACTTGTGGTAGTGGCAGTAGTACAGCAGCAGTAGTATAGCTGCAGTAGTACAGTAGTATAGCTGCAGTAGTACAGTAGTATAGCTGCAGTAGTACAGTAGTACAGCAGCAGTACAGTTGCAGTAGTACAGTAGTACAGCAGCAGTAGTATAGCTGCAGTAGTACAGTAGTACAGCAGCAGAAGTACAGTGGCAGTAGTACTGCAGTAGTACTTGTGGTAGTGGCAGTAGTACAGAAGCAGTAGTATAGCTGCAGTAGTACAGTAGTACAGCAGCAGAAGTACAGTGGCAGTAGTACTGCAGTAGTACTTGTGGTAGTGGCAGTAGTACAGCAGCAGTAGTATAGCTGCAGTAGTACAGTAGTACAGCAGCAGAAGTACAGTGGCAGTAGTACAGTAGTACAGTAGTACAGCAGCAGTACAGCAGCAGTAGTAGAAGTTGTAAGAGCAGCAGTCGTGGTCGTAGTGAAACTAGTTGTATTAGTAGCTGCAGCAGTGATTGTAGAATAATACCAGTGTAGTTCAGTGATGGTGGTGGCAGGAGATCGTGATGTTTCTCACTTTGAATTGTAGTTTAGTTGTTTTTGTACAGAAAGCAGCGTCTGCAACAGAAGAAATACATCTTACCGAGAATACAAAGTCTACAGGATTCTACGTCATAAACTGCACTGGCCCTTTAAATCAGTAGTACAGTAGTACAGCAGCAGAAGTACAGTGGCAGTAGTATAGCTGCAGTAGTACAGTAGTACAGTAGCAGAAGTACAGTGGCAGTAGTACAGTAGTACAGCAGCAGTAGTATAGCTGCAGTAGTACAGTAGTACAGTAGTGCAGTAGCAGAAGTACAGTGGCAGTAGTACAGTAGTACAGCAGCAGTAGTATAGCTGCAGTAGTACAGTAGTACAGCAGAAGTACAGTGGCAGTAGTACTGCAGTAGTACTTGTGGTAGTGGCAGTAGTACAGCAGCAGTAGTATAGCTGCAGTAGTACAGTAGTACAGCAGCAGTAGTACAGTTGCAGTAGTACTGCAGTAGTACTTGTGGTAGTGGCAGTAGTACAGCAGCGGTAGTATAGCTGCAGTAGTACAGTAGTACAGCAGCAGAAGTACAGTGGCAGTAGTATAGCTGCAGTAGTACTTGTGGTAGTGGCAGTAGTACAGCAGCAGTAGTATAGCTGCAGTAGTACAGTAGTATAGCTGCAGTAGTACAGTAGTATAGCTGCAGTAGTACAGTAGTACAGCAGCAGTACAGTTGCAGTAGTACAGTAGTACAGCAGCAGTAGTATAGCTGCAGTAGTACAGTAGTACAGCAGCAGAAGTACAGTGGCAGTAGTACTGCAGTAGTACTTGTGGTAGTGGCAGTAGTACAGAAGCAGTAGTATAGCTGCAGTAGTACAGTAGTACAGCAGCAGAAGTACAGTGGCAGTAGTACTGCAGTAGTACTTGTGGTAGTGGCAGTAGTACAGCAGCAGTAGTATAGCTGCAGTAGTACAGTAGTACAGCAGCAGAAGTACAGTGGCAGTAGTACAGTAGTACAGTAGTACAGCAGCAGTACAGCAGCAGTAGTAGAAGTTGTAAGAGCAGCAGTCGTGGTCGTAGTGAAACTAGTTGTATTAGTAGCTGCAGCAGTGATTGTAGAATAATACCAGTGTAGTTCAGTGATGGTGGTGGCAGGAGATCGTGATGTTTCTCACTTTGAATTGTAGTTTAGTTGTTTTTGTACAGAAAGCAGCGTCTGCAACAGAAGAAATACATCTTACCGAGAATACAAAGTCTACAGGATTCTACGTCATAAACTGCACTGGCCCTTTAAATCGCGGAGGCTTCTCCCTCTGCGTGTGATGATGCAAAAGAAAACATATTTCACAGAATGTAAAACATTAATTGAAATCGTTTGCGTCTATCTGGCTTTGAATGTGGAGCAATAATTTAATCATGTTGTACATATTAAGAATTTACTGCTCAGGCAGGCGTGAGCGGCGAGTGTGTTCAATGAATCATATAAGTGG
>NW_021166973.1:0-15000 GCF_900634415.1 Cottoperca gobio | reverse complement strand
TGTGCTTTATTTCAGTGTGTCAGCCCCCGTAAGACGAGTGGCTGGTGGGCTCGCCGGGCGGTCAGGTGGTAAACTGGCGGCGGTGTGGTGGTGGCACCAAACGGCGAGGGTGGGCGGCGGCGGCAGCTTTTAAAAATACTCCTGCTGAAATATTGATTTTCTTTTTTCTGCTTCTTTTTCTTTCTTGCCTAACGTAATAAGTGAGAGACTCCAGGGAGTGTGTGTGTGTGTGTGTGTGTGTGTGTGTGTGTGTGTGTGTGTGTGTGTGTGTGTGTGTGTTCATCAGGGCCTTGTAATCTGAGCTCGATGTAATTGCTTCCCATAGTGCACTGGGTGTGGTCGGGGGGGGGAGGTGACATCATCTGGACTGGCCGGTTTAAAAAACGCTGAAGTCAGACCCCCCCCCCGATGTGCAGCTAAATTAGCTTTCCCCCCCCCCCCCCCCCCCGCTTCTACTGATCATAAATCTGAAATCCTCACATCTCATCTTGCTTTGTGAAAACACTTTTAGAAATGTTGCTTCCATTGATACAAACATAAAAAGTATGTGGACTCATTAAAGGTGTTGGACGAGGGGGGGTCGAGTTCCTCCACACCAAACTCTGTTGAATAAAACACGGTTTCAGTTCCAGAGTCCAGATGGTTTCCCAGTCTGAGCCTCGTGCAGCTCCACTCCACTGCGTCCTCCGCCCTGTCATTGATTGTCGGGTGGTGTAATGAGGTGACAGCTTACAGCAGCAGACTGCGTCCCTCTCATGGTCTCTACCTCCTTTTTAAAGAACCACAGAAGAAGAAGGGGTCTGGATGAGCTTCCATATCGCTCATGTTTTCACATGTATGTGGAACAAAGTGTGGAATAAAGTGTGGAACAATGTGTGGAACAAAGTGTGGAACAAATTGTGGAACAATGTGTGGAACAATGTGTGGAACAAAGTGTGGAACAAATTGTGGAACAATGTGTGGAACAAAGTGTGGAACAAAGTGTGGAACAAAGTGTGGAACAAAGTGTGGAACAAAGTGTGGAACAATGTGTGGAACAAAGTGTGGAACAAAGTGTGGAACAAAGTGTGGAACAATGTGTGGAACAATGTGTGGAACAAAGTGTGGAACAAAGTGTGGAACAAAGTGTGGAACAATGTTGGAACAAAGTGTGGAACAAAGTGTGGAACAATGTGTGGAACAATGTGTGGAACAAAGTGTGGAACAAAGTGTGGAACAATGTGTGGAACAAAGTGTGGAACAAAGTGTGGAACAAAGTGTGGAACAATGTGTGGAACAAAGTGTGGAACAAAGTGTGGAACAAAGTGTGGAACAATGTATGGAACAAAGTGTGGAACAAAGTGTGGAACAATGTGTGGAACAAAGTGTGGAACAAAGTGTGGAACAATGTGTGGAACAAATTGTGGAACAAAGTGTGGAACAAAGTGTGGAACAATGTGTGGAACAATGTGTGGAACAAAGTGTGGAACAAAGTGTGGAACAATGTGTGGAACAAAGTGTGGAACAAAGTGTGGAACAAAGTGTGGAACAAAGTGTGGAACAATGTGTGGAACAAAGTGTGGAACAATGTGTGGAACAATGTGTGGAACAAAGTGTGGAACAAAGTGTGGAACAATGTGTGGAACAAAGTGTGGAACAAAGTGTGGAACAATGTGTGGAACAAATTCTATTTTTAGAGCAAGAAACTTGTGTTTTCCCGCCTCATGTGTCTTGTTGACTTAACGCAGTTTGCAGAGCGACAGACGTGCAACAACATCCTACAGACCCGTCAGACAGACGAGCACTAATCTGACTCATTAGTTAGTAAATGTCGTTGTGCACAGACGGCTCTCTGTGTCCACGTGAACTCAGTAAACATCAAACATGTTGGTGTTACATTACAATTAGTTTTTGTTGTTGTTACTGTAAACACACACACAGAGCAGTACAGATAGTTGTGTGTGTGTGTATCACAGTCTTTATTGTTGCTGTGTATTTTTGTGTGTGTTGTTGTGAGAATGTGTCTTCTGTGTGTGTGTGTGTGTGTGAGTGTGTGTGAGTGTGTGTGTGATTGTGTGTGTGTGTGAGAGTGTGTGTGTGTCCTGTCTCCAGCTGCGTTTTAATTCAATCCGTATTGATCCATATCAGCTCTCTGAAGGACTCGGTATCATCTGAATGGAGCTCCATATTATTCTGTTCGCTGCCATAAAGGGCATTAGAGCCTCAGAGCAGCAGATCAGCTTTCAGTCGATACTCAAGCTCACGCTCACACACACACACACACACACACACACACACACACACTGCTCAGCGTGGCTCTTTAAAGGGTCAGTTCACACATTATAACAGTGAGTCTTTTTTCTGCTCAACAAACGACTTCCTCTGTAATTTGTATGAACTGACACTTTACTGTTTACACTTTACTGTTTACTGTTTACACTTTACACTTTACACTTTACTGTTTACACTTTACTGTTTACACTTTACTGTTTACACTTTACACTTTACTGTTTACACTTTACTGTTTACACTTTACACTTTACTGTTTACACTTTACTGTTTACACTTTACTGTTTACACTTTACACTTTACTGTTTACACTTTACTGTTTACACTTTACACTTTACTGTTTACACTTTACTGTTTACACTTTACTGTTTACACTTTACACTTTACTGTTTACACTTTACACTTTACTGTTTACACTTTACTGTTTACACTTTACACTTTACTGTTTACACTTTACACTTTACTGTTTACACTTTACACTTTGAAATTAAGGTGTAAGTGTAAGTTAAGGTGAAAGTGTAAGTTAAGGTGTAAGTGAAAGTTAAGGTGAAAGTTAAGGTGAAAGTTAAGGTGTAAGTGAAAGTGTAAGTTAAGGTGTAAGTGAAAGTTAAGGTGAAAGTGAAAGTTAAGGTGTAAGTGAAAGTGTAAGTTAAGGTGAAAGTAAGTTAAAGTGAAAGTTAAGGTGAAAGTGAAAGTTAAGGTGAAAGTGAAAGTAAGTTAAGGTGAAAGTGTAAGTTAAGGTGTAAGTGTAAGTTAAGGTGAAAGTTAAGGTGAAAGTGAAAGTTAAGGTGAAAGTTAAGGTGAAAGTGAAAGTTAAGGTGAAAGTTAAGGTGAAAGTTAAGGTGAAAGTGAAAGTTAAGGTGTAAGTGTAAGTTAAGGTGAAAGTGTAAGTTAAGGTGAAAGTGAAAGTTAAGGTGTAAGTGAAAGTTAAGGTAAAAGTGAAAGTTAAGGTGAAAGTGAAAGTTAAGGTGAAAGTGTAAATTAAGGTGAAAGTTAAGGTGTAAGTGAAAGTTAAGGTGAAAGTGAAAGTTAAGGTGAAAGTTAAGGTGAAAGTGAAAGTTAAGGTGAAAGTTAAGGTGAAAGTGTAAGTTAAGGTGAAAGTGAAGTTAAGGTGAAAGTGAAAGTTAAGGTGTAAATGAAAGTTAAGGTGAAAGTGAAAGTTAAGGTGTAAGTGTAAGTTAAGGTGAAAGTGTAAGTTAAGGTGTAAGTGTTAAGTTAAGGTGTAAGTGAAAGTTAAGGTGAAAGTGAAAGTTAAGGTGAAAGTTGAGGTGAAAGTGAAAGTTAAGGTGTAAGTGTAAGTTGAGGTGAAAGTGTAAGTTAAGGTGAAAGTGAAAGTTAAGGTGATGAAAGTGTAAGTTAAGGTGAAAGTTAAGGTGAAAGTATAAGTTAAGGTGAAAGTGTAAGTTAAGGTGAAAGTTGAGGTGAAAGTGTAAGTTAAGGTGAAAGTTAAGGTGAAAGTGAAAGTTAAGGTGAAAGTGAAAGTTAAGGTGAAAGTTAAGGTGAAAGTTAAGGTGTAAGTGTAAGTTGAGGTGAAAGTGAAAGTTAAGGTGAAAGTTAAGGTGAAAGTTAAGGTGTAAGTTGAGGTGAAAGTGAAAGTTAAGGTGAAAGTGAAAGTTAAGGTGAAAGTGAAAGTTAAGGTGAAAGTGAAGTAAGGTGAAAGTGTAAGTTAAGGTGAGAGTTAAGGTGAAAGTATAAGTTAAGGGTGAAAGTGTTAAGTTAAGGTGAAAGTTGAGGTGAAAGTGTAAGTTAAGGTGAAAGTTAAGGTGAAAGTGAAAGTTAAGGTGAAAGTGAAGTTAAGGTGTGAAGTTAAGGTGAAAGTTAAGGTTGTAAGTGTAAGTTGAGGTAGTGAAAGTGTAAGTTAAGGTGAAAGTTTAAGGTAGTGAAAGTTAAGGTGTAAGTTGAGGTGAAAGTGTAAGTTAAGGTGAAAGTGAAAGTTAAGGTGAAAGTGAAAGTTAAGGTGAAAGAGTAAGTTAAGGTGAAAGTGAAAGTTAAGGTGAAAGTGAAAGTTAAGGTGAAAGTTAAGGTGAAAGTGAAAGTTAAGGTGAAAGTTAAGGTGTAAGTGAAGGTTAAGGTGAAAGTTAAGGTGAAAGTGAAAGTTAAGGTGTAAGTTAAAGTGTAAGTTAAGGTGAAAGTGTAAGTTAAAGTGAAAGTTAAGGTTGTTGTAAGTTAAGGTGAAAGTGTAAGTTAAGGTGAAAGTTAAAGTGGTAAGTTAAGGTGAAAGTGTAAGTAAGATGTAAGTTAAGTGAAAGTGTAAGTTAAGGTGAAAGTGTAAGTTAAGATGTAAGTTAAGGTGAAAGTGTAAGTTAAGATGTAAGTTAAGGTGAAAGTGTAAGTTAAGGTGAAAGTTAAGGTGTAAGTTAAGGTTGAAAGTGTAAGTTAAAATAAAGTTAAGGTGTAAGTTAAGGTGAAAGTGTAAGTTAAGATGAAAGTGTAAGTGAAGGTGTAAGTTAAAGTGTAAGTTAAGATGAAAGTGTAAGTGAAGGTTGTAAGTTAAAGTGTAAGTTAAGGTGAAAGTGTAAGTTAAGATGTAAGTTAAGTTGAAAGTGTAAGTTAAGGTGAAAGTGTAAGTTAAGATGTAAGTTAAGGTGAAAGTGTAAGTTAAGATGTAAGTTAAGGTGAAAGTGTAAGTTAAGGTGAAAGTTAAGGTGTAAGTTAAGATGAAATTGTAAGTTAAAGTAAAAGTTAAGGTGTAAGTTAAGGTGAAAGTGTAAGTTAAGATGAAATTGTAAGTTAAAGTGAAAGTTAAGGTGTGTAAGTTAAGGTGAAAGTGTAAGTTAAGATGTAAGTTAAGTGTAAGTTAAGGTGAAAGTGTAAGTTAAGATGTAAGTTAAGGTGAAAGGGTAAGTTAAGATGTAAGTTAAGGTGTAAGTTAAGGTGAAAGTGTAAGTTAAGATGTAAGTTAAGGTGTAAGTTAAGGTGAAAGTGTAAGTTAAGATGTAAGTTAAGATGAAAGTGTAAGTTAAAGTGAAAGTTAAGGTGTAAGTTAAGGTGAAAGTGTAAGTTAAGATGTAAGTTAAGGTGTAACCTAAGGTGAAAGTGTAAGTTAAGATGTAAGTTAAGGTGAAAGTGTAAGTTAAGATGTAAGTTAAGATGAAAGTGTAAGTTAAGATGTAAGTTAAGATGAAAGTGTAAGTTAAGATGTAAGTTAAGATGAAAGTGTAAGTTAAAGTGAAAGTTAAGGTGTAAGTTAAGGTGAAAGTGTAAGTTAAGATGTAAGTTAAGATGAAAGTGTAAGTTAAAGTGAAAGTTAAGGTGTAAGTTAAGGTGAAAGTGTAAGTTAAGATGTAAGTTAAGATGTAAGTTAAGGTGAAAGTGTAAGTTAAGATGTAAGTTAAGGTGTAAGTGTAAGTTAAGATGTAAGTTAAGGTGAAAGTGAAGGTGAAATGAGTGAGAGTGTCATGGGGCTGCAAAGCGCCCGGTGGAGCTGCGCTTCATGTTTTAAAGATATTGTTTCCGTCTCATTGAGGTGGAAATCGATGCAGACCTCACACAGCCCCATTAATGTCTCTACGCCCCCCCCCCCCCCCCCCCCCCCGTGCACTCCCAGCATGCTTTGCTTCAGCAGGCGGAGGAGATGTGTGGTATCCTGCGAGGTTATCCCCTGGTTAATGTGACATGTCTGTCTGCGACCTTGCCGCTTGTTAACTGCCCGGATTATTATTGTGATAATGTGGCAATTAAAAAGGAAGCGCTCCATCAGAACGGGGGGGGGGGGGGGGGGCTTATGGTCCGAGAGATGGATGTGCACAGATTACAAGGCAGTGGGAAATGCATTAAGGTGGCCATCCATCCCCCCCTCTCAGTGTCCTCCTCCAAAGCTGCAGGTTATTACCGCCCGTCCTCATTGATATCTGTTCACAATCAATACTCTGCTGCCGGAAGAGACGCCGCAAATCAGCGGCGAGAGGAGGTGTTTCCTCACGAGACACTGAAGTCTGACTTCATCAAGACGCCGCCGCACAATCATTGTTCGGTATAAATCTCACAGCAGGTTTTGTTTTACATGAACTTTGTAAACAAGTGTCAATAAAATAAAAAGTGAGTGTTTATTACCTTGACGTAGTTTAAGTTTGTTTCTTGGCATTAAAACCTTTGTTGTTGTTTCCCTGATGGGAGATGAGCGTCCTGTGAAGTGAAACGCACACTTTATTTACCTGCATATCAATAATAATGATAATCTTTCTGTTTTTATCTGCAGATTCTTCCTCAAGTTCTTCCTCAAGTGCAATCAGAACTGTTTGAAAAATGCTGGAAACCCTCGAGACATGCGGAGGTTCCAGGTACGAGACCAGAGAGACGTCTTCTTCATGAGTTATAATTCTCTCTCTCTATATATATATATATATATATATAACCCTGACGTGTGTGTGTGTGTGTGTGTGTGCGTGTGCGGGCAGGTGGTGATCTCCACTACAGTCAACGTGGACGGCCACGTGCTTGCGGTGTCAGACAACATGTTCGTCCACAACAACTCCAAACATGGCCGCCGCGCCCGACGCCTGGACCCCTCCGAAGGTTAGACATCGCTCAGAGCACATCCTGTCAGACTTTCAAAATAAAAGCAACAACTTGCATTAAAAATCTGGAGAAAAAACTCACAGAGGAGTTTTATATAACTGTCAGTGTCTCTCAAACAGTCAAAAGATCTTGAAATATTAAGACTTTAATCTCGTAATATTTCCTCTTCTCAGAGGTCGCAGACGTGTGGAGTTATAAACTAATGATTAATGTTTCATTTAATCAGTGTCACATGCAAACAAAAGGCACAAATGAGAGAAAAGTTGATGAACAGGAGAATAAATATTTAACTGCATTATATTTTAATATTTTGTGTTTTCCTTTTCATAAATATGATGTTTCCACCATAAATTGGTGCAGGAAATACCCCACTTATTATGTGCCCCCCCCTATTGTTGAAACAAAACCTGCGTCCTTGCATGTTGTCTTATTCTAAATTATTTCCCCTCATTTGTTGGACTTATTGAAATCAGAAAGTGAGCAGCTGACGTGCAGATATTCTGACTTTTAGTCCAAAAACACTGGAGCCTACATTTCCCATAATGCACCTGTGTTTTTCATTGGAGTCTTTAAAGCTCCACACCTGCAGCTTGTAAAACAATTACGGATATTAATAATCAGGGAAAGCCTCTTGAGGTGCGTTTGATTTTGAATATTTAAAAAGTAAAAGAAAAACTGGCAAATATTAAATGTCCCAGGAGCCAAAACCCGACGCAGTGAAGTAAAAGTGAGAGAGTCCAGCTGCTGGCAGGTCTCCGTCCCCGCCCCCGTGTTCCCGTTGGACGTCCCCGCGCCACGGAACAAACGCTCCGTTCTTCCACGGCGCCCAAATAAAACGGCATCACTCGTGTGTAAACTTCACACGGTGAAACGCGACTCTGAGCCGCAGCTCGCCGGTAACATTTCCTCTGAAGTTGTAAACTTTAATACCACGTTGCCCCCTCCCCACGCTCATAAAACCCTCCGGCCTCGCTGCCGCGCTTCCAGGAGCGATGACACAAGTCTCTCGTTTCATTCGACCCACTTGGAGTGCCAGATGGGTGGAGCTTAGCTTCTACCATCACCAGAAGATGTGGGTCACAGAAAATTTGGAGTCAATTAATAATCCTCGCCTGAGCCTCCCAGCACTCTTGGTTTTGTCATGTGTGGAAAATCCCACCCGCCTGGCACGTACAGGAGAGTAAAACAAACTATATTTGCTAAAACCAAATCCAGCATGAACAGATCAATATATCTTCAAAGGTTCCAACTCTGCAGTTCCCCCTCCACTCGCCTTAAACAGGCTCAAACAGAAGTATATTGTTTGATTCATAGTACTTGGAACACCAGACGGGTGGAGTTTATGTGAAAAGGGCTTTTAGAGAGTCTCAGGTGAGACGTCAAACGTGCAAAGTGAAACTAAACGAACTCTGATAAAAATTAAGACTGTTTGAAACTTTCATCTCTTATCGAGTCATCCTGGTTGGTAAACTCCACCTGCCTGTCACGTCCAGAGACATAAAACAAACACGTGTCTTCATTTCAGGTAAAAGTACCAAATCAGGACATTTCAGACTAAAACTCAAAGTCACACAAAAGTTTAATTTAGTTTATTTGCACATATATATTTATATATATTTTAAAAGACTTTAAGAACAACGTGCGGGAGAAGTTATGAAGATATCAAGAAGCTTATTTAAAAATCATCGAAGTTTCAAGACGAAGCAGGAAAACTAAAACTAAACTAAATCGATAGAAATGTTTTAATAATGTAGATGTTTATTGTAGTTTTGAGTTTTAGTAAATCTTCTGTATTTGAATGAATATTGATTAGAAGATCCGACTATAGGGACATTAAAGGTTGACAGAAATAATTTCACATGTTATACTATACGTATGAACTGCATTTAACTCCACCCGTCTGGGACATACAATAGAATAAAACAAACCCCCAGTCACACATCAGTAAAACGTCATGTCCACTTCTGCAGCTTCTCTCCACTTGTGTTAAAGTTTGAGGGATGTTCATTTATTTTAAGCACCAGGCGGGTGGGGCTTACCGTGTCAGGACATCCGATAACGTCTTAGTAGCAAAAAAAGTAGACGAAACCCACTTTCACTTTCATAGACTTCTGTGTGAACTTCCAGACACTTGTCATGTAGTCTAAGCAGAACCCGTCCCACCCCTCTGGGACATCCAGCTGAGTAAAACAAGCCCTCAAAACATCAGAACTCTGTTGTGTTCTTTCTATTCCACCCCCCCAAACCACCTCGCTCTGCAGTCTCCCTAAACTGAAAAAGTTTGAGGTTCCAGGAGAGATGGCGCTACTTGTTCGCTTGTTTTAATCAGCTGGGAACACCAGGCGGGTGGGGCTTACAATATCAGGGCATCAGAAAGTTTCAGATAAAAGTCCACTACACTGACTTTCATTAACTTCTGTCTTGTTCACACTCATCGCTTCAGTCCTGAGAGTTAAACCCCGCCCGTCTGGGATGTATGACAGAGTGAAACAAACCCTGAAACAATTATCCACCAGTCAGACTTCCTGTCTCTCCTCCCAGACGACTTCAGTTTCCCTCGACTTGTTCTAAAGCTTCAAGGCTCTTCCAGGAGCAGATGATGTAATTGTCTCGTTTGGTTTAACCTACTTGCAGCACCAGGCGGGTGGAGTCTATCACACCGGGGGGCGTTTCAGACAGCATAAGGTTGCTGATCAAAGAAAAAGCAGATGACCTCCTGTGATTGCCCAAACTTTGTTCCCTCTCACTGTGCCGTCCCGTGAGGCAAACCCACCTGTCTGGTACGTCCAAAGGGATAAAACAAACGCTATTTGACACAAATATGTCATTCACCTGCGATAACAGCCTGAGACTCAATTCGGAGCGTAAACATTCATGTGGAGGAGCGGCCCTGCTCTGGGGGGGGGCCTGTACGGTGTCCTGCAGGGGCCAAAGGGCCCGTTGTTTACCAGGCGGCCCCGTATCTAAAGCTCAGGCCTTTCATCTCACGCACACCGGGATGTTTTCAGAGCCGATGAAAAGAGCCGACATCTGCTCCCCCCCCCCACGACCCTTCGGAATGTTTGTTTACTGCTGTGACAAAAGAGGGAAATTAATACGCAGCAACAATCGAGTCCCGGACCTGCTTCAGGGTCTTTCTTCTCTTTCTTCTAGAAACTCTTTTCAAAGTTGAAGCTGGAAACACGAGGCGACGAGGATCCTTCAGTTTCCTCCTTCAGGGTTCCTTAAGTTAGTTGAGAGTGTAAAGAGTGGAAGGGAACCGTTACACTTAAGGGTGTTGTCTACGAGAACATCCAACCTGCAGAAGCCTCTCCTCACACGACCGTGTCTTTTGTTCTGAAAGGTGTAAACTGTGTGCAGGATCCTCAAACAGGAAACCAGCAAAAACCTTGTTTGCTAAGTTTTCACACAAAAGGTAAAAGTGTTCGAAGCTGCAGATCGACCACAAGCAACCAGCAGCAAGTGTTTCATCTGAAACCAGCCCCGCGTGATGTTTAATAGAGAACTGACGGGAATATCGAATCATCTTCACCGGTCCGGGAAGAGGCTGTAACCGTGTGGAGCCTCGTCGGGTCCGTCCGCCCGTCTCGATGGGACGTCTAGTCCTGGCGGAGACGGCGAGCCTCGTATTGATCTGCTGCATGACTCACAGGCTGCTGACTGAAAGCTCTCTGTGAACTCTTATTCTGAAATATCTCTATGTCCTCTTTATGTGACACATTCAGGGACCATCGTAGAGTTGGATGTTCTCACGCCAAACTCTCCATCTTCATGTTCACCTGCTGCAGATTACAAACTGTATTTAAAAGACTTCAGGAAGCTGCGCCGCTGAGACACAAACAGGAAGTAGTTTGCAGATAAATTCAGACTCAAAGGTTCTCGTGCCGTCAGATGAAACTAATCTCTGCTCCGTGAACACATTTAGTACAGAAGAAGTGGAACATAACAACATAACACTTTAGAACGCCATCACTGACGTTATTATCTCATCTGTAAACACGTGTCCAGATCAATGTTCTGACCTTCAGTTTAACCTTCACAGCTTGTATCTGTTCTTGTTTTCTGACTCGCTTCTGTTGTAAATCGTTGTGTTTGCGAAGCAGCCACGCCCTGCATCAAAGCCATCAGCCCGAGCGAGGGCTGGACGACCGGCGGCGCCACCGTCATCCTCATCGGGGACAACTTCTTCGACGGCCTGCAGGTCGTCTTCGGCACCATGCTGGTGTGGAGTGAGGTGAGAGGACGCACAGACGTAATGTTTTATATGTATCAGGTGAAATCAAACAGACGCAGCAGTTTCACATAAACACAATATTTGTCTGTGAGTGCGTGCTGTGAAAGCAGCTGCACGGGCTGAACAGCACGTCCTCCATCTTCTTCACACACATGTGGAAACACCTGCATCTGTATCTGCGTGGCCCCGAAGATATGTAGATTCAGTGCGTTGAGGTGCAGGAGGAGCTGCACATACGGCGCTGCATGAAATATTGAAGCAAGTCCAGGAGAGCAGAACACCTGGCGGGGGAAGGAGACGTATCTCCGCACGCCGCTGACGGAGATCTTCACTTTGATCAGCCGCGAGCAGACGGACTCCAAAGCCCAGAATCCCTCTGAACACAGACGCTGACCCAGATTGCAGAAAACTGGACGGTTTTCTGCAGAAACTTTGTTACGGAAAGAAATAAATTCTCTCCTGCTGCTGAAGAGCTGATACAACAAGAGCTCTGCTCGTATAGAGTTATAAATACAACATATAGACGGGATATTCTCTCACACTTCAGATAAATGTGTAACTTTCACTGTTCTGCAGCTTTTTAACAATTATTTCAAACCTCCGTCAGACCGAGAACAACGTGTTTAATAACCTGAGTGACCACAGCTGGACCATCACCAGAAGACAACATACGTCCTGCTTCCACACTTCCTGTTCACCACACTTCCTGTTCACCACACTTCCTGTTCACCACACTTCCTATCCTCCACACTTCCTGTTCACCACACTTCCTGTTCACCACACTTCCTGTCCTCCACACTTCCTGTTCACCACACTTCCTGTCCTCCACACTTCCTGTTCACCACACTTCCTGTCCTCCACACTTACTGTTCACCACACTTCCTGTTCACCACACTTCCTGTCCTCCACACTTACTGTTCACCACACTTCCTGTTCACAACACTTCCTGTCCTCCACACTTCCTGTTCACCACACTTCCTGTCCTCCACACTTACTGTTCACCACACTTCCTGTCCTCCACACTTACTGTTCACCACACTTCCTGTTCACCACACTTCTTGTCCTCCACACTTCCTGTTCACCACACTTACTGTTCACCACACTTCCTGTTCACCACACTTCCTGTCCTCCACACTTACTGTTCACCACACTTCCTGTCCTCCACACTTTCTGTTCACCACACTTCCTGTCCTCCACACTTACTGTTCACCACACTTCCTGTCCTCCACACTTACTGTTCACCACACTTCCTGTCCTCCACACTTACTGTTCACCACACTTCCTGTCCTCCACACTTACTTATCTCCACCCGTCAATTTGTTTCTGTGTTTCCTCCTCCAGCTGATCACCCCTCACGCCATCCGGGTCCAGACTCCCCCTCGCCACATCCCCGGGGTCGTGGAGGTCACGCTGTCCTACAAGTCCAAACAGTTCTGCAAAGGAGCGCCGGGACGCTTCGTCTACACCGGTAAACACACTTTACATCTCGTGTATCAGATTTGACGTGCAGATGGTCTAAGAGTTTATTTGTTGCCGTGTTCCTCTTTCTGTGACGTTTGCACCTGTGTGTCGTTCTTACCCAGAATGCACCCTGAAAGGGAAAAGAACAGTTTCTATAGTTGGGCCTGAAGAAGAGCTCAGACTGAACTGTTTTCTGCACGCTGACAGTGAAGTAAACATTTCCCCGGCGTGTCGCTACTCTTCTGTCCACCGTCCTTCAGACTCTTTGTCCGAAGACGCCTCGTCTGTCTCTCCCTCGCCGCCTTCGCTGTCCCGATTACTGCGTCAGAATATCCAGATGTCATTCAAAGCAGCAGAAAGGTCAGATCGAAGGCTGTTTAGCGCGATAAGTAAATGTCACCGCGCGGGGCCGTGACAGAGGCGAGCGTGTTTAACACCGACGCTTCCGTCCTCCCGCTCCGCTCTTTGTTGGAGGTGGCGCCGCCGCCGCCTCCTTTTGCAATGCTAATCTGAGATTCCATTTGCAGATAACAGTGACGAGCTGCGAGCCTTCAGCCTGTGAATAGAGACGTTTTTATCTGCAGAGTGTGTTCACTCAGAAACACGAGCTGCAGTAGATACAGATCACTAAATATAAATCACTCAGGATACATATCCAGCTGATGAGCTGCAACCGGCTCCTTGTTTCATACTTCAGCGTCTCTAAGCGTCTGCGTACAACGCGCTCCTGCAGTCGAGCGATCGCTGCAGCTCTGACAAGTTCAAACTAAGAAAAGTCTTCAATATTACGTTTCATTAGAATCTAAATCCTCACATTGAGAAACTTCGTTCAAAGATGAATTCATTTAGTGTTGTTCTGATGTTTTTAAATGTTTTCTTATTCAACAGAATGTTTGAGAGGCTGAAAACTTTAAAGACATTTCTGGATTAAAATAGTTGGCGATTACTTTCCTGTAAGTTTTTATTTTCCTTCAAGACATTTGTGGATATTTAGAGTTATTATATTTAAAAAGACTTGCTGTGGTGACATAGTGTCACACGTGACTTTAAATGACAGGTTTTATATTCTGCGCTGACTCTGGACCAGGTGACTCGTTACTGTGGAGATGTGCAGATTGCTTTGCAGCGTTGTGTAATGCTGCTTTAAACACAGACTAGTTTGTTTGTCTCACTCCACAAACCCAATGAAGAAGCGTGAACATCTGACTGCAGCTTGATTGATGGGAAACAACAAAAACGCAGCGTCCCTGAAGGCGTCGCGCGGCTGCACCCCGACAGGTGGCTGCATCATGATGTCGACGCTTTCTTGTAACGCTCCCAAGTCTTCTCCCGCTCCTCCTGCCAGAGAGGCGGCCATGTTGTGCACACACATCGCCAGTTCATCTGATTTACACATCCGTGTTTAAGACGCTCGCTCGTCCTGCCAGCAGCGCGTTGTGTTCATGAATGTGAGATGAGCCGAGCTTTTAAACTCTAAACATGCGCTGCGGATAATTAAAGAGGAGAAGAAGAGAAGTGATGTCATTCCTTCAGCTGCCAACACGGAGGCTTCATTAGGATTATAGAAAGATTTAGTATATAATAACAACACTGAGGAGTATTAGTACCGTCAGGGTGTACAGAAATATATTCATATATAGAAAACAATTATATGAGTACATAAAAACATTATAATTATTAAATCTGTTGATACGACTGAAGCGTCTTGTTTTGCTTCACAGCTGCTCACACGCGTTTTGATTTGTGCATAAAAGTTGAGATATTCTCAACTTTCCACGCCGTCAGTGTCACACGCAGCCGCTCACACGCAGCCGCTCACACGCAGCGATACACTGCAGCCGCTCACACGCAGCCGCTCACACGCAGCCGCTCACGCAGCCGCTCACACGCAGCCGCTCACACGCAGCCGCTCACACGCAGCCGCTCACACGCAGCCGCTCACACGCAGCGATACACTGCAGCCGCTCACACGCAGCCGCTCACACGCAGCCGCTCACGCAGCCGCTCACACGCAGCCGCTCACGCACACGCAGCGACACACTGCAGCCGCTCACACGCAGCCGCTCACACGCAGCCGCTCACGCTCACACGCTCGGCCGTCATGCAGAAGTCCAGCAGTCAGAGCTCCACGTTTCTTTTGTTATAACCTTCGATGGCACCTCGATGTTTCCCCCGACCTGCTCCCCGAGCAGCCTGCAGCGTCTCTGTGCACATTCTAGAGTTTACAGACTTCCTTATAAGCACCTGAAGAAGAACTTCAGGAAGACTTCAGGATCCTTGAGAAGGTCGAAGGCCTTGAATGTTTTCCAGGTGTCTCTGTGTCTCCAGGTGGGAGCGTAGTGCAGCAGAAGGTGAAGTAAGATCCCAGCGTTTTCCCAGAATCCCCTGCTCTGCTCCTCTCTGGAGCTTAAAGCAGCTTCAGGATTTGATCTGCCGGCTTCGCTCGGAGAAATTGGCCAAAGGCAAGAAAGCATCCGCAGAATGTCAAAAAGGCTGAGAGGAGATAAAGAGACAGTCTC
>NW_021166972.1:67227-74264 GCF_900634415.1 Cottoperca gobio | reverse complement strand
CCAGGTAACGAGAAAACGTCTGGACAGAAACACACAGACGTTAGAAAACATCGCAACAGGGGCGCACACACACACACACACACACACACACACACACACCACACACACACACACACACACACACAACACACACACACACACACACACACACACACACACACACACACACACACACACACACACACCTTCCTCATGCTCCTCATGACACTGAACTTCTGCGTGTCGATATGAAGCTCTCCAGCATCACCCTGATGGCCATGTTGACGTCGTCCTCCAGCACGTAGTCCCTCAGGTGCATCTTGGCGTGGGCCTCGGCCATGCGGATCATGGACTCGATATGACGGACAGTGATGGGGATGCTGCCGGTCGCCTGTTAAAGCAGCACGGTGAGTTTAATTAAAAGTCTTTAACATGTTTAAGTGTCTCTAAAAGGCGGAACAGTTCGGGGGACTCACCATCGACTCTTTGCGGAGGTCGCTTGTAGATGCGAGCCACCTTGTCCTGATCCATCTGGTTCAGTTTGGGATGAATCTGCAAAACAAGAAATAATAAAACAAACATTTAAAATGTACATTAAGAGATTTTGTTGCCTCTAAACTTTGACCAGCTGATAAATATCTGCTTTTAAAATCATCACAGCACTTATAAAACGATTACAGAGGCACAAAGGAACAACGTGAAGGCTCTTAAGTGAAGATGGAGGATGTGTTTCGTACCCGCTCCTTGGCGTAGATGATGTACTTCCTCAGGAGCGCCTGGGGAATCGGCGGCACGTCAGACGTGTTGTGCAGAACCACTTCCTCTAAGGCCACGCCCCGCTTCCTTGTTGCTCGGGTGATGCTTGATGTGGGAGCTGACCACGAAGCGAGCCAGCATCTCATCCTGGTTTAGAAAAAGAGCCAATCACAAGCCAGAGGAGAAGAAAGAGGAGCAGTGAGTCTCTGACACCGGCTTGAATTTAACGTTTACGTTTGTGTGCGTGTTTACCTGCACGGGGTCGACGGTTGTCTCGTACGATACACAGCACGTCAAAACGAGACACGATGGGCTCCGTCAGGTCCACGTTCTAGAGAAGGTCAGCGAGGGGTCGTTACCGGCCGCCTGCAGGCCAAAGAGCAGAGAAATGAAATGATCCCACACATATGATCCGTAACACTTTGTTCTTATCGTCCCAAACACCGCGCTACGCACCGATGGGGTTGGAGGCAGCGATGACGGTGCACCTGGCCTGCAGCGAGGGTTGGTTGGACGATGCCGGCCTTGGAGATGGAGATGCTCTTGCTGCTCCATGGCCTCGTGGATACTCGTCCTGTCGGCGTCGTTCATCTGGAGGACGGAGTTTGGTTGGATGCTTATTATTATTCCTTCTTCAGGCTGACAGAACATTTAGAAGGAGGACGAAGTCTCCGCTCACCTTATCGAACTCGTCGATCAGACAGACGCCGCGGTCGGCCAGCACCAGCGCTCCGGCCTCCAGCGTCCACTCGCGGCTTGATCGGGTGTCGCTGGACGTAAGCGGTCAGACCGACGGCGGAGGCCCCCTGACCCGTGGTGAAGACCGCACGACTCGACACCTTCTCCACGTACCTGCAGAGGAAAACCCATCTTTAGATTCAGAAGCTTTTTAGTCAAATAGATTATTTATGCTGCTCCCTGGTTCTTTGTATGTTCTTCTCATTTCAACTGTGCAGAGCTTTACGTCTTCACACGTACTTAAGGAACTGGGACTTGGCGGTTCCCGGGTCTCCACACAGCAGCACGTTGATGTCTCCACGCACTTTGTGTTTCCCACCTGAAGACACAGAGCGAGAGCGTTTAATGTTAACAGAAAGAGTTGGGAGGACACAAAGCGGCGTTATTGCTTCAGGCTCGTAGTTACCTGGATTTTTGGGTTCTCCTCCAAACAGCGCCAGGGCCAGAGCTCGCTTGATGTCCTCGTGACCGTAGATGGACGGCGCCATGCTGGCAAAGACCTGCAGACACGACAGAAAGCCAGTTAAGACACATTTGTACAGGAAGTAACACAAACCAGCCGTCTGCATCTGTGGCTGGTAAAACGGCTCAAACATGATATTCCACCGTCCTGCGGGAAGCGTTCAGACACGAGGGACAGTACGCGTGTGACTTCCTCACCCTCTCCCCGATGCACTCGTCCTTGGACAGGGTGACGATGGCCTTGACGTCTTCGTCGGTCAGCTCGGCCACGGCGACGCCCATGTCTCTGCAGGTGATGTGGTTGGCCAAGATCACCGTGGCAAACACCGGAAAGCCGTTCGCCATGTTCAGAGAGCCGTCGTAGTTGTTGTGGTAGATGCCGGTCAGTTCCTGAGAAGGAGGAAGAAATATTCACGTTTGAGTTCAAAATGATGTTTTAGGGAAACGAAGTCTCGTTTAACTTCCTGTAAGTACGTACCGTACGGTACGTACCGTACGTACCGTATGGTTTGAAAACAACGGGTATGATGTCGTTTAAGTAAAAACAAAAAGGTGCATTTATGCTTCTAACTCACAATCTCGTCTCCAGGCTTGCAGCTGTCCACCAGGTCGGCCAGCAGGATGGCGTCTTTGGAGCGCGGGAGGCGGCCGGCGGCGACTTTACCGGGACTTTCCTGGATGGTGATTCTCTGGTAGTTCTGGTACACGGTCTGCAGAAAAGGGAGATGATTGGTTAATTCAGACAAAGAGCCACTGGTTGAACCGGAAAATCAATAAATGCTTTATGTTGCTTTGTGTGCATTTGTAGATGATGGCGTCACATATGAAGTTATGACCACCGAGAGTTCAATCAACATAAACGTTCCAGCGCACGGGGCCTCTCACCTGCTCCATGTTGATCTCGAAGGGGCCGAGGGACTGACACTCAGGACAGGAGCCGGGCTTCACCTCCTGGTTCTGGGACTGGAAGAAGGGTCCCAGCACGAAGTTACACTTGTTACAGTTGTACTTGACCATGCCGAGCTGCGGGAGGACGCTGGTGCAGCTGCTCACCACGCCGCTGGTCCGGATCAGCTGGTTCAGGTGGAGCTGCCTGGAGAGGAGAGAAGAAGTCCATTTGTTGCCTCATCTTCCTCGTGTTCAGACGTCTGCTCTCAGCAGAAGACTATTCAGCAGTGTGTGTGTGTGTGTGTGTGTGTGTGTGTGTGTGTGTGTGTGTGTGTATACAGCACATACTAAGTGTATCTAACCGACCCTCACTTAGGGATGTGAAATTAAGAAACCAATTCTAAATTGTCCGATCCATCAGGATCAAGTCCAGGACAGAAGCTGTGTGTATTCACCTGAGCGAGCGGATCTCCTCGACCAGCGGCAGGTTGCAGATGCGGACGTGGATCTCGTGGGCAATGCGGTCGTATTTCGGGTACATGGCCAGCACCACCTCTTTACCTGCTTCATCAAAGATCTGAAGACATAACAGACGCAACGTCAAAACACCGATCAATGTTGGACTGAAGAGGAAATAAATGATCTATTGTTGTTCTGAGTTTCACAGCTCCTCTTCTTTGGGGACAGTAACAGTTCATTATGACTAAAAACCACAGAACTAAACTCACTTTCAACATCTCAGTCGGAGCCTCTGGCAGGAAGTAGGCCAAGACGTGCTCTCGGGCTGCGAGGTCTTCGTAGTTCACCACCAGACTCTCCTTATTCTCTGCATTAAAGGTGAGGATGCAAGTGAATCATTTAAAACCAGAGATTCATCAGCATGTGTGTACACACACATTTTATAAAAACAGTTGAGCTACCTTTGCACATGTCGCTGATCTTCTCCTTGAAGACGTTGTGGCCGTTCTCGTCCACGTGGGTCCGCAGGAAGTTCTTGAAGCGGTTGTAAATCTCCAGCCTGGGAGCCGCCATGGAGACCCACTCCCTCACAGTGTGGCCCTGCAGAGCGGGAAGATACCGTCAGCCCCTCGACCTCAGCTGGAAAGTAACCTGACACATCAATGTATCCACATTTGTAATCCTTAGCAGCAAGTATCACAACCTTCATATCCTCCAAGTTCTCGATGCTCTCGATCATTTCCTCTTCCTCTCCATCTGCAATGCCCTCTGCTGCACGTTCAGCCAATCGCCTTCGCCGAGTCACCGGGCGCTCGTATCTTCGTCTTCACTGTCTGGATAACGGTGTGAAATAAATGTTTTTTTACTCGACCCCCCCGGAGTGTCCTTTCCTAGATCTCTTCAGACGCACATCTTCCGAACATCGTTCTACTTTTAATGTATGAATATTTAGATCTTTTATTTTGGATCCATCTTTTTCTCTCATTTATTTTTTCTACTTTTAAAGTGCCGTCACATTGAATCAAAACATTTGTGCATCATGTGAGTTCAGATTGGACACAAGAGAAGTTGTTGATAAACGGGCCGAGGACCAAACTACAACAACTTCCTGTCGTTTTTAAAATGATGGCACACGTTCTTTCTCTTCTCACCGGAGGTAGAGCAGTTCTCTCCTCAGCCGCACGCTGTCCCTCCTCCTCATGGCATCCTCTGCCGGCGGCGCGGGCTCCGGGCGACAGCTCCGAAAGATCCCTCGTCGTTCAGATCCATACCCTCCGCCTCGTACTGATCCAGCGCTGGGATGGCTCGATAATCCCTGAGCGGAGAGAGAGAAGAGAAAAAGACTTGTTATCGTCGAGCCCAAACACTTTGCAACACAAAGTAAATCTGGTGTTTAAATTTCAGAACAAGTCCACCGCTCATTCCTCCTCACCTCTCCATCCCGTCCCCGATCAGCTCCTCTCCGTCCCCATCTTCCTCCTCCTCTACGGGCACAGGTTCGTCCCCCAGGAGCCCCTCAGACTCATCCTCGAAGGGTGGCAGGTCGCGTCCGGGACTGGAGGTCATGTCTCCTCTCCTGGAGGCTCGGCTGGGGCTTGTTGCCATGTGGAACGACTCAGAGGAATCCTAAAGACAACACAAATTAAAAACGGGTTACGCTTCAATACGAGTGCATCACAGGACCTACTTGACTTGCAGTACTTCAGTACAATGTATAACTCGTCACCATCATTTTACGCTTTTATTTCAATTCTGTGTTTACTATTTAATGGTACTTTGTTTACCATTCTGAAAATGTAAACCATAGTTATCAGTGGTGGGAAGTGACTGCAGGGTGTCCCCTCCCATGGTCTGTGATCATGATAATACAGATCACACCTGTGTCACAATAACTGAGATGACTGGCGGCCATGTGGTAAACCCCAGTAACAAAGATCATTTCCATATATAATACAGGATGAAGAAAGAAACATTGAGTTTTGTATGTTATCTGTAGATATAGTTAATCCAGACATTTATCTTTAGTTAATTTATCATGCATCAAAAAGCTCAACAGCCACATGGCAAGTCTGCTTTTTACAGCAAACAAAAACAGTCCTTAACATTAACACACTAATTATTTTCATGTTAGCAACAGTAAAACATGTGATTGACTATAAAATATATTTCAAATTCAGTGCAGATTTATTTTTAAAGTCATTTTTAATTCAGTCTTAATCAAAGTAAAGCTGAAACCCTCCCTGTCATTGTTGTGATCCGGACAAAAGCAGAAAACTCAAACTGCAAACTAAAAACCTATTAATGAACATCTTCCTCCTTTAGTCAGGACATAAAACCCAACAATGAGCAGTTTAAATCTCTTTTTTAATCGTTTTTAACTCACCGCCATTGTTCCGCGTCTGTCTTTCTCTGCTGCTTGTACAGATACTTCTTCCGCTTGCAGTGAGGCACTTTCGCGGGAAAATACCACGTGACGCGCAAAGCCCGCGAAAATGAATGAATATTTAAATCCGTCGCTGACGCATCGCTTCCTTATTGGTCGGTGCTTAAAGAAAGGCGGGGCCTTAAAGTACCGGGCCGCAAAGTAAAACAAACGCACCCCTTCTTTAAGCGTTGGACAAGGGGCGGACCTGAAACGTGTTTATTTTTCCCGGGAATATTTGGGCCACGTACAAATCCGTTTCACTGCCTTTACATTATAAATTCTTCATGAATATGCAGTAGCCGTTCTGGGGGGGGGGGGGCAACAGGGGCCAGTGCCCCTGTAATACTGAGCCTGGACCCACCTGTGCCCCCCCTCCGAACGAAGATTATAATAATAATAATAAAAAGTACTGATTTTTTTGGCACGATCCAGGAAGGGGCGGGACTTTATGGGCACACCATGCGGCCAATCACAAGGACAGACTAGGATCATACCATTATGAGAAGGAAGGGGGGGCAGGACGCTCTAAAGACAGCGAGTGTAGTGGTACAGGCCAGGTGCACACAGGGCGACAGAGAGGCGGGGGGTTTAAATACAAGCGCGTCGGGGGAAGTGAAGAAGAAGCACTAAAGACTTTTACCTAAAGGGTCATAATGTTAAGACTTTGGCCTTTATTTATTTGCTTGTGGTTCACAACGGGGACATTTATCTTGTCACAACAAAAGAACATATGAAGTAAAAAGGCAGAACACAATAATTAAATAGAATAAAACATAATATAAGTACCAGGTGGTTAATATAAAATAAAGTGAGTATTGCACATGGCAGTGATAACTGCACAGCAGTGGTGGGACAGTGTGTTCTTGGTGTGGGGTCTACCTCTCTATCTCTCCATGTTTGTATGTTCCGCTCTGCAGAGAGCTGCTTGTTGGGCCAAAACTCCGCCAGAAGAGTGTTAACTTTATCCAAACACTCGTCCTTTCAGCTCGTTGCCAGCATGTCTCGAGCAAGTAATGACGCTCGAGATTATTTTTCATCACCGCAAACGCGTCCACACAAACTAGCACACTGGCCTTTTACTTCCACAGAGAAATGATCATTCGTCCATTTCTCCTGGAAAAGTGAAGACATCTGCTCTACCTTTCTCTTCTTTACACTCTCCACGCTGCGTTCCACTGACGTCAACAGTCTCGTTTAATATTGAAGTTTTTTGACATGACGTGACCACGTGATGACACGTTCCGACTCGTGGTTGTGTTCACGTACCCCGACCTTGGCCAGGAAAAAAGTCAGTCGCCCAATTTATTCTATTGGCTTCTAGAATTTATTT
>NW_021166972.1:0-67202 GCF_900634415.1 Cottoperca gobio | reverse complement strand
GGAAAAGTTTATGACATAGAAGAGCGCGGCCCTTTGATGACCTATTATAACTTGTGAGTTGAGAATCCTCTGATTTTACATTATCGATACAGATTACAGAACATCTGTCGTCACCTTGTGTATCGCCACTTCTTTACGCTCATCAGCATGTCACGACCACAAAAGAAAAACACATATCGCAAATCTTCTTTCATACATCCTACACACACGTCCAGATTATTCTACCCTTTGGAAAGTTTCAGCATTTTGTTTTTAATTCATTAAAATGTGTGTCAACATAATGCTTGAAAGAATTTAACGGCAATCCATGCACTAGAAAAAAACAAGAAAACAAAGGTTCAGATCGTGAAGTGAGGAGGACGAGGAGACGAGGAAGACAAGGAGAGGGGACAGTTTGTCAGCTTTATCGCACCTTCGGAGGTGTTTGTGGTGATGCGCCAAGAGGAGAAAATATTCACAGCATACATATGGATTGTCCCGTGTCTGTGTGCTCTCCTTGTGGAGGAGAGCGTTACGTGTGCAGAGCCAGAGTGGCGACAGGTTGAACTGCGAAAGGCGTGTTGCCCTGTTTTTCCTCTAGAGCGTCGGGACAAACATGCCAACTGTTCTTTAACTCCACCTGGCTCATAAAGTCTGTCGACAACAAACAGGTATGTGACTGTAAAGCAAGCATGTCTGCCTGTGAGACGCCCGACGTTAGGGTTGCGTGAAGTTTGGCAGTTTGAGGTGGAGTGTATTTTCATTCTAAAAAGAGATGACCCAGCAGGAGAGGAGAAAAGGACATCTCTCTGGAGAAATGTTGGAAGTAAACAAGCCAGAGGTTAAAAAGGAAGCAGAATACTGAAAACACAGCGGTACAACTTTAGGTTGACGTCACGTGTGGTGGATATACGGGTCTAAATTTCTTCAAATGCTGGAATGAAAAGATGCAGAAAGTGAAATTCTTCTCAAGTTCACACACGTCCATCACATAGCATTACAAGTTTGGGACGCTCCGACTTCCCTCCTGTTACATAAAGTTTACATAGTGTCTCCTCCGACATCGCTTCTCCCTCCTCTCCTCCTACACCCTCAAATTCAAGTCTGTCTTTCTTTACAGCGTGGCACAACAGCCCCCATAATCCTCCAAAATGGCTCTTGCCTCCTCAATACCGCTTTTGGCCGAGCGCTCTCTTTTTTTGCGGTATTCCCCTCCAGCAGTCCTTCAACACGGCTTCTACACTGCTCTCCCACCCCAAAGTGTAGCCTGTTCGTCTTACAGCATGGAAAAATCATTCTCCCAGCAATGACTCATCACCCTTTGCCCCCCCCCATTCCCCTTTCCGATATTGCGCGCGCTCCCCTCCCCCCCACCCTTTTTTCCTCCTAGGTCCCGACAATCGCTGGGTCGTGGGCAGCGTTCCGGCAGTGTGGTGTCCTGGCAGTGGTAGAGGCAAGCAGTTGCCCCCCCAACAGCTGTAGCAGATGAGGAAGAGGGCAGCCAGGAAGACCCAAGGCACAGATGGTGCAGGGCTTCCTCTCTAGCAAAAAGCTGAGCAGGTAGAAGCCCATGAACATGGAGTGGTTGAACCACAGCGCTGGGTCAGCGGCTTGGGATGAGCAGCACAGGAAGTAGCCACTGTAGGCAATACATGGTTCTCTTTTTTATGAGGAGCGTTGCAGAGGGTCCCTGTGGGGCAGTTCAATCCTGGGATGTTTGAGGTCTTTGAAGGAGGAGATGTGGCCAGACTCAGGGTGGCGGGGAAACCGGCCCTTAGCAGATGGGAAGCTGTGGGAGAGTCGTCCTACCGACAGAGCTGGGACGATGGAGGGACAGGTCAAAAAATCCAGATGTCGTCAGGTTCATCCCTGGAGACAGCAGACGACAGTAAGAACAAGTCTGAGGAGTTCAATCCTAAATATGTGCACAATCTGGCCCAAACTAGGTCTAAACTAATATTTATTTTCATCAATTATAATGCCTTGTATTTCATCGATGAGTGTTTGGTCTATTAAGTGCCAGGAATAGTGAGTCACAATTTCCAAGAGCTCACCTGCCCCTTCATACAAATGCTCTATAAACACCATCATGAGCCACTCCTTTAAGAGCTACACGTGACTGCAGGTTGGAAACAGGAAACATATGTGTTTATAAATACACTCAGTCAGAACTGGAATATTATAGACTATTACCTTAGAGGATAGAGTTCCCCTAACATGGAAGTTAGTCGGTATAAAGTGACTAACCGACTAAAGGCTTCGGGTGTTACACGTGTCGTTCGGCAGCTACAGTGAATGCCATTATCCAAACACACACCAGGCCGTGACTAATCAGTGTTACTCTCTTTGCTGTTTAACAACATAATGTCCCCGTCGTGGGACAAATAAAGGATTTCTGATTCTTGTTAATGATTTAAAGTAACAAACTGTGTACATGGGTTAACGTCTGCCACATTACTCAAGTGCCCCGTTGTACTTCCTATCAACCATCTCAGAGTCAAATATTGTAATGTTGACTCCCCTATAGTTACTTTACAAATAAAGATGTTGGCACACAAGAGTATTTGTTATACATTAACACAAAGGCCTACAGCTGAAATGTTAACAGATTATCAATGAGTTGATAGACAGAATTAAATTTGATGTTTTCGTCATTTTCATGGAAAAAAGATTTCATATTTCCAGCTTCTCAAAAGATGAGTACTTTAATGCATGTTCCTGATTATACTTAAACATGTGCTGAAGTAACATCGTCAATGCAGGACTTGTAACAGTGTGTTCACAGTGTGATATTAGTACTTATGTAAAGGATCTTCTTGTAAGGGCCTCGTAGCTTAGCCTCTCAGCCTAACGTTAACTAGCTACGCATTAGTCAACCCCATGGTATTAGTATGGTGTATTGTATGAAAGTGTATTACCACAATAATAGGATCGACTTAAATCAAATTAATCAAAACACTTGACTTTAACGTCAGTCTGCACTGAGATTGACGTTCCAAAGCATCTGGATCAACAAGGAAACTGGCTGCAGCTGGATAACAAGCAGAGAAGCTGTCAGTTACAGCTGCAAGCATTCACTAACGTTACCGCACGTTTGCATAGCTTTCCAGCACAATCATGTGCTTCAGCTAACTAGTATTGAGTAGCTTCACATGTTAAATGGGGAAGATTCACTGGAAGTTGTGACCTGGGTAGCTAGTTAACTCTAGCTGTTATAACGTTACATCAAAGCTAACCTTAGGTTAGTTAAATAACGTTGCAGGGTATTGACTATGTACTTTGGTAAGTGACCAATCTTAATGCTGGTTGACAGGGAACGAGAAAGCACGTTAGCTAACACTAGCCCATGTTTCCGATGGACAGAGATGCAAACCAAACCCCACTCAAAAATCTACTACTTTAAATGTTGGCAGGCTTGGCATTGAAAAAACACGCATTGAGACGGCTCACAAACTGATTTTTAGATTTTAGCCAATTATTTTGAGTATATCGTATGTAACGTTTACAACATGCAGCATTTGTTATTAACTCATTTTAACATTTTCAAACAGCCTCGTCTAGACTCGCCTCCCACAACTAGCCATCGCAGTGGGCGATAACGTTAGCGAGCAGCATGAGCCAGTACAAAGTAGATCGTGTTAGCACTGAATCCTCAACCCTCAGTTTGTGACCACACATATGTTAACATTTCAGTGAGTGTATACATCACGTTGTGTAAATGATAAACAACGCTACTGTTAACCTCCAGAGTTTGGCACGTAGCGTAATCGGAGGCTAGCTAGCTTAAAAAAACAAAGATTTTTGCGAATGTATTGTAACGTTACCGCCGACGAATGCAGCTATAGCTCTCAAAGTGACAGATGTTTAAGTATCTTTTAAGAGTTTGGGTCTGTCTTTGAATATATTTGTAAAATAAATTAAACAAACCTGACATCTTTTGGGCTCATTCTCATCAGAAAGCAACCATCAACTCCGACTGACTGCGTACGTAGCGGCTAGGCTAGCAACTAGCTAACAAGCATTAGCGATAACCCGAAGGACCCCTGGTGGACCGCGTTTTAGAAGACTGTGATGTGCCTGAATACATTTCACTTACATTAAATAAAAAGCCACAAATAAATATGGCTATGAAATCCATCCTGAAATAACAGTTTATACATGTAAATGTAATTATATAAATGAGTCAATATAGTTACAATCTGTACAGAATACGACACCCTCTGTCCTTAAGACCCATGCTTCAGATAAGGACAAACTCAAAATGATGAAGAAATCTCAGGAAGAGCAAAAGAGGAGGGATTCCTAAACCTGGGCGGAGAGACGTGCAATAGATACTGTGTGTACAGGATAACCAACATAATACAATTACAAAAATTATACATAGGATTTGTATAGAACTTCCAAACGACCTCCTCACCACCATGTAACCCGGAGAGAGACACATCATTCACACAGATGGAGAAAGAGAAAAGATAGAACTTATTCCCCTGTGTCATAGACCTCCATTGTTGTCCAAAAACTGTGAGCCACACTCTTGTACTGAATGAAACTAACCTATTGTTAATTTTGGTATTACCATGTTTTCTAGCTATTCAATATATAAATAGTGTTTATGACGGGAAAAAAAACACATTGTAAATCCTATTTTTCTATACTCCTGTGTGAATTAAATACTTGAAGTTGCCCATTGTGGTCCAGTTTGTTAATTGCATCAAACTGAGTGGTAATGTAAATATTTTAAATAAGATTTTATAAGTTATTATCAATTTAGACAAAGTAATTGTGTATCACGATATCTTTATATACAGTATATCTCAAAAGTGAGTACACCCTTTAGATTTTTGCAAATATTCTGTTATATCCTTTCAGGGGATAACATTATCCTACTGAAACTTTGATATAACTTAAAGTAGTCAGTGTGCTGCTTGAATAACAGTATAGATTTATTGTCCTTTGAAAATTACTCAGTACACAGCTGTTAATGTCTAAACAGCTGGCAACAAAAGTGAGTACACCCCATAGTGAACATGTCCTAATTGTGCCCAATGATGTTGTTTTCCCGCCCTGGTGTCATGTGACTCGTTAGTGTTACAAGGATTCAGGTGTAAATGATAAGCAGGGCTGTTAAATTTGGTGTTTTGGGCACAATTCTCTCTGAATGCTGGACAACATGGCACCTCATGGCAAGGAACTCTCTGAGCGGCTGAAAAAAAGGATTATTGCGCTTCACAAAGATGGCCTTGGCTATAAGAAGATTGCCAACACCATGAAAATGAGTTGCAGCACAGTGGCTAAGATCATACAGCGGTTTTCCAGGACAGGTTCCACTCGGAACAGGCCTCGCCAGGGTCGACCAAAGAAGTTGAGTCCACGTGCTCAGCGTCATATCCAGAGGTTGGTTTCCAAAAATAGACGTGCGAGTGCTTCCAGCATTGCTGCAGAGGTTGCAGAAGTGGGATGTCAGCCTGTCAGTGCCCAGACCATACGCCGCACACTGCATCAAATCGGTTTGTATGGCCGTCGCCCCAGACAGAAGCCCCTTCTGAAACCGATGCATAAGAAAGCCCGCAAACAGTTTGCTGAAGACAATGAATCCAAGAACATGAGTTACTGGAACCATGTCCTGTGGTCTGATGAGACCAAAATAAACCTGTTTGGGTCAGATGGTGTCCGGCGTGTGTGGCGGCACCCTGGTGAGGAGTACCAAGACAAATGTGTTTTGCCTACAGTCAAGCATGGTGGTGGCAGCATCATGGTCTGGGGCTGCATGAGTGCTGCCGGCACTGGGGAGCTGCATTTCATTGAGGGACACATGAATTCCAATATATACTGTGACATCCTGCAGCAGAGCATGATCCCCTCTCTTCGGAAACTGGGCCGTAGGGCAGTTTTCCAACATGATAATGACCCTAAACACACCTCCAAGATGACAACGGCCTTGCTGAAGAAGCTGAAGGTTAAGGTGATGGACTGGCCAAGTATGTCTCCAGACCCTAAACCCAATTGAGCACATGTGGGGCATCCTCAAGAGGAAGGTGGAGGAGTGCAAGGTGTCCAACATTCGTGCGCTCCGTGATGTCGTCGTGGAGGAGTGGAAGAAGATTCCAGAAGCAACCTGTGCAGCTCTGGTGAATTCCATGCCCAGGAGGGTTAAAGCAGTGCTAGATAACAATGGTGGTCACACAAAATATTGACACTTTGGGCACAATTTAGACATGTTCACTATGGGGTGTACTCACTTTTGTTGCCAGCTGTTTAGACATTAACAGCTGTGTACTGAGTAATTTTCAAAGGACAATAAATCTATACTGTTATTCAAGCAGCACACTGACTACTTTAAGTTATATCAAAGTTTCAGTAGGATAATGTTATCCCCTGAAAGGATATAACAGAATATTTGCAAAAATCTAAAGGGTTGTACTCACTTTTGAGATATACTGTATGATTTCACGCAGCCCGAGTTGCCAATAACACCTGCTGTATTCTTTAAAACTATATTTTGACATAGCACCATAGGTCTGTTCATTATTCTCTGGATAGTTCATGGTTGCAGGAGCAAGAAATGACAATAAAACACATTTTCTCCAAACTTTATTCCTCACATTTATCTTATTACACAGACAACCAAAAGAGTGAGACAGTACATGATCAACATACATATACATAAATAGACATACAAAAAGAAAACATGAGTAAAATAAATGAACAGAAATAAAATACCTGGGTTGGATGAATACTCAACCAAATGTTCGACAAAAACCTGGTTACAAATCTTACCAGGAAACTAACTTTGTTATCTTTACACGAACAAAGGGTTACTTGTTTTTTGCTACAACTGAAAGCCTATTGACTTGCACAAGCACCGCTAACAAATGCAAACACGCATGAGGCTGCTGTCAGATTCTGAGAGGAAAAACAAATTGAAATGATCAGAATCTGTGAAGCGTTCAGTTGATTTCTAAAAACAAAAAAGCAACAAAATCTCCATCAAACTCTCTTATTCAGGCTTTTCAGCAAATAAAAGCAACAGAAGCTGCATGTTTCGTTACATCGGTGCACGCTGCAGTGCTGAAAGCCACATGCTCATCTTTTCTGTCTCCCTGTGGAGGACGAGAGGATCTAGTTTGTATCTTGTGCTCTCAGAAAAAGATTACAGGGAGTCGTTCAGGATGTAGGGTTGTGAGTTCCTGCGTGTCCTGAACGCTCCATAAATCCTGCTTAGCTGACAAAGTGCAAATCACTCAGCGTAGTTTATAGAGAAGCCATATACAGTATTGTTACATCGAGAAAAGTCAGAGTAAAAGAGCTGAAACTCAGGCAACATCTTGATGACATACAGACGGGCAACACCTGGAACACGAAGAGACAACTGCAGAAACAATATCGCAAACAAAGTCAAATGTTAATCTGAAGCTCAGCTCACTAAACAGTGAGTTGAGTCTCAGTGAGGCTCAGACACAAACATCTCCACTGATTCCTGCACGTGATGTGTGATGTTACTGCACGGAGCGTTTTTAAGTTTAAGTCCCACTATTGTTGACTTGAGAGTTCATTTGGATTTAAATGTTCTGCCTCGGACGTGTTTTTAGTGGCTGAGGCGTGAACGCACCTTTGGGCGTATTGATTTAGGAAAAGATTGTTTTTGTCAGTGTGTTGATTTATAACTTTATCTCTCTTCAAATCTGCCTTTTCCTTCCACGCCCTGCCAGCTGGGAACGAGCTGTAAGGCGTACTTAACCTTCTCCCTCCCTCTGATGTTTAAAATACTTTCAGTTTGCAGAGCAAAGTTTCTGCTTTTAACGAGTGCTTTGATTCTTTTAGCCTCTGATTCCTGTAGGTTTTGTGTCTGTTGTTGTGTTTTGGGATTTGTATTTGACCAGGACTCCCCCTTGTAGGTCAACGGGACCTTTAAATAAAGGATAAATAAAATGACCGCAGTGTCTGAACAGTGAATTATTCATTTTCTATGTATTGTTATTTATGCAGGGGGACCTTGTGAGTTCTGATAACTTTTTAAAGATGGTTTGTTTTGTGTCTGTGATGCAATAAAAACATTCAGAGTTCATCTTAAGCATGTTTTGACGATTGTCGGGATAATACCGTGAATCGCATTTGTTTTGGGCATGACAGTCGTGACATGAAATGTTCATGTCGTCCCTCCAATGTGACTGCATCGACAGGTCGTGACTCGAATGTGAACTTCAACACTTAACAATAACACATCGAAGACTTGGGGCTGGGTTCGGACTCGACTGTAACTAGTTGGTTTTTTTCATGCTTTTTTTTGGCCTGTAAATGTTCCCCACGTGTCATCGCCTCAGGAGTTAGCCGCGAGCGCACAGCAGCCATTCCAACAATATTGAAAAAAGCATATTAGGCTAACAGGACGTAAGTATAGCAATCACATCCTCAGCAGCTACAACCTAGCAGGAGCAACATGGAGACATCTCCGTCACTGTCGGTAAGACATTTTACATGATGCAGCATTTCAATGATGATAGTCGCGATTTCCAAGAGGACATCGATAAAGTGCCAAAACATTACTTCCAAAGTTGCTACAGGCTGCACTTCCTGTTCCGGCTGCACTTCCTGTTCCGGCTGTACTTCCTGTTCAGTGATTTGGAGGAGAAGCTAAGAGGAGTCGCTGTTTTCTCTGGAGTCAGACATCAGGGGGGGGGAAACCACAGTGTTCACATCTTCTACTAGTAAAATGAACAAGATTATTGTAAAAGAAGCATTATGCTGCTGTCATTTGAAATACTTGTGCATTACTTCTTGTACGCTCACCAAATGTTTGTACGTATAACCTTCAGATAGTATGTTTGAGTAAATGTGTTTAGTTGCATCTTCTTGGGCATCACACCTCAGCGAGTTACTTCCTGTTGCAGCTGTGGACGCTTCAGACTTTGAAGCCTCCTTTACATTCAAACGTTAAAAAGGTGCTTTATGCGATGATTTCAACGCTACTTTCATGTTTTGTTCATGCAGGCACGGTGAAGCTAAAAGCATAAGGCACACTAAACAGATGGTGACATGATGTAACATTAAGCAGGGATATGCAGCTCAACTTTCCCAATCAGAAGTCCAACTTTGGTTCAAAAGGTGGACATTTTAAGAGAGTCCATTGGCTTTCCATGAATTTGAATTTGAAGCATACAGACCCAGAAATAAACCCCGCAGTCTAAGACCCGTGAATATGTCAGTGACTCCTCCTGCTCACCTCTTACCAGCCTCAATCCAAGCGTAGCTCTGACGGGACAACACGTCTCTGACTTTAAACCTTTAACTCCCAGCAACTACTTTTCTCTGTGTCCCCCCCCACTCCTCTCTTTGTTCTCTTCTCTCCACCATCTTGTATCCTTCCTCCTCCTTTTCTCTTCTGTTTTCTCTACCACCTTCTTCTTCTTCTTCTTCTTCTTCTTCTTCTTCTTCTTCTTCTTCTTCTTCTTCTTCTTCTTCTTCTTCTTCCCTCTAAGCTCCATTCACATCTGTCTGTCAAAGACCTTCATAACCTGTCTCCTCTTCCTCTTCGTCCATCAGAGATGTGTGTCCTGCTCCTCTTCCTCCTCCTCAGTCGCTCCTTGATTAACAAACACCTGGAAGAAGAAAAAGGATGAGAGGCTTCACAGGACTGGACCGCAGCCGACTGCAGAGTGTGAAGTTCAGATCCGGGGCAGAAGTCTGAGACTCTCAAAGATCTAATTTGCTAAATACATTTCCAGATATCGTTCTACAATCTCTAATCTGTTAGGATCAGTGTGTGCATGTACATAAAACTGATCTTTCTATAATTAATGTGTGTTTCTTCACTCTAAAGCATCATTACAGCCCCCCCCCCAGCCCCCAGCATCTTTATTTCTCTCAACTATTTTTCACTCTTCAATTCGTTTTTTTATTTTATTGTTTTTATTATTATTTTACTTACATTAATATTAATCTGTTCATTATTATATTAAGCCCGTAACTAAAAATGTAAAGTAAACTAAAAACATGTTGATATTTTATACAATCTTTAATGCTGCTACTTTATGCCACTTTAAACTAATTTAAATACTTTTTTATTTTATCTCTTTACTTTAGCCTTTTAATGGTGATATAATACTATTTTATTATGCAATTTCATACTATTTCTAATATTATTTCTAATATTATTTCTAATATTATTTTTAATATTATTTTTAATATTATTTTTATTCTGCAATATCATACTATTTTTAATGCTATTTTTAGAAGTATTATTTGCTACTTCACACTCATTTACATCAAAACTGTGATTATTGTACTGTAAATGCTCTTATTATGTCTAATTTTGAACAAATGTTTACTTATTATTATTAAGTTTACTATTATTATTATTATTGTTATTATTATTATTATTATTATTATTATTATTATTATTATTATTATTATTATTATTATTATTATTATTATTATTATCCAATCACCTGCCAGCGACTGCTCTCCTCCCCTCCTCCTCCTCCTCCTCCTCCTCCTCCTCCTCCTCCTCCTCCCGAGAGCCCATTGGTGCTCGGCTTCTTCTCCTGCATCTCAGACTGATTGTCATTGGTCACGTCCAGCATGGGGTTGTCGTGGCAACCGTTCTCCACAAAGTGAAGTTCCTCCGTGCGAAACTGTGAAGTGTAAAAATAACGATAAAGTTTTACAGTCTGTTTGTGCACCTTCATGTGACGGCGAGGACAGGTGTGTGTTAGTGTGTGTTAGTGTGTGTAGAAGTAGCAACACTACGGTGTAAACACTCCTTCACTAGTAAAAGTTCAGTTAAAAATGTTAAAGTATAAAATATGAATAAATAAATAATTAAAATATACTTAAAGAACCAAAAGTGAAAGTATTCATTATGCAGAATCATATATATATATATATATATATATATATGATTATATTATAATCAGTTCATTCATGGATACATCTTTTTAATAATGCTGCTGGTAAAGGGGGTTTAATAATTCATGTAGTTTAACCTGTAATAATTCAGTTGATTTATATTATTTATTGTTAATCTGCAAAGTAACTACAGCTATAAAAAGAAAAGAGAAATAAAAAGTATAATATTTACCCCTAAGAAGAATAAAGTAGCACAACATGTAAATACTCAAGTAAAGAAGCTTAAAGTATTAATAATAAGTTGTTTACGGTGTTTATCTACCGTAGTCTTGGTTGCAGGCAGTCGTCTCTGCCAGCAGATGTAGATGAATCCAGACGTGATGATGACCATGCACACGGAGCCGATGATCACCAGGACCACGAACAGCTTCCCGTAGTCGCTGCGCGTTTGACTGGGACGAGACGGGCAGCTACTGGCCGCACTGTAGTTCTGGATGCCCACCTGAAGAAGCACGCACACACACACACACACACACACACACACACACACACACACACACACACACACTGTGAACTTCTGCACATTTCTTGGTCAATATATTTGCAACTTGCATCCTCTTTGTTTCAAACACTGTTCAGATTTATGATTCTTGTACAAAGACAGAAGAAAAACAACTTTATTGATCAGTGCACCTTATTCAGACTTTTCCTGATCTCTCCCAGCATGCTCAGCACATCCTTGGTGGCGATCACCACTCCTGGAAGACGCAGCACATGTGGAACAATGTCAACATGGTCCTAAAATCCAACTCCAGTGTCTATGTCTGTGTGTGTGTGTGTGTGTGTGTGTGTGTGTGTGTGTGTGTGTGTGTGTGTGTGTGTGTGTGTGTGTGTGTGTGTGTGTACCGCGCTCAGACTCCACGTTCATCAGCAGCTGGTGCTGCTGGTGTGTCGGCTTGCTCAGAGATATTAACCATGATCCCTCGGGGCTGTTCATTCTTCGAGCGAACACTCGCTCCATGACCTTCAACAACCGTACGCCCTGGTCCACACGAAACTCCTCCTGTCACACACACACACACACACACATTTTTATACAAGTTACGACTTGATTTCGCTGCTTTTATCATGTTTATGGGATTACAGTTTCAAGACCCCTGGTGGGGAAAAAACAAATGACGAGTGAAGTATTGGTCGTCCCACGCCTGTCTTTGTGTCCGAGCTCCACTGAAGCAGAGGTCAGTTACACGAGCGACTAATACACACTTCAACGCCTCACATCCTGCACAGACCTGTCAGAAATCCTGGGTACAGATTAAACACTCTTTTGGAGTTCCCCTCCGACAATAAGACATGTTACATTGCACGGCAGCCCTCTCGTATTTGAATAAACACAGCTTCGTTGTCAACCTGTCGTTGTGACTCCTGCAGCGGCGTCATGCACTGGAGTCCTTTAAGCTGCTCAACGTGTCTCATGATGTGTTAGCTATAAACTACAAAACACGAATTCATCTTGTAAAAGGTTTGTATTGTTAATACCAACGACAGACACCACGGTAAAGCCCCCCCCCCCCCCCCACTACAAACAGACGACCCCCTGCAGCTGTGTCTGGACTGAACTCCTTCACTGTCTGTCCGACAGCGTGGGAGAAAAGTCTTATTGTTTTATTAAACTTTATTAAATGTACTATCAGTCAAAGTCTTCAGATTACTTCAGAAACAGTTCTGCTTTCAAAATGTTAAATAAAAGTATAAATATATATTTATATATATATATATATATATATTTATATATATATATATATATATATATTTATATATATATATATATATTTATATATATAGATATATATATATTTATATATATATATAAATATATATTTATATATATATATATATATATATATATATATATATATATATATTTATATAAGTCATTAAAATGTTCCCGTCAGCGTTTTACTGTTGTACACACACACATGTACACACACATGTACACACACACATGTACACACACATGTACACATGTACACACACACACATGTACACACACACACATGTACACACACACATGTACACACACATGTACACACACACACATGTACACACACACATGTACACACACATGTACACACACACATGTACACACACACATGTACACACACACACATGTACACACACACATGTACACACACATGTACACACACACATGTACACACACACATGTACACATGTATTAACTCATCCTAGTATTAGGAGATATTGTATTATCAGCAGTGGGGGGGTCCGGTGCCGCCCCAGGATCATTTTCTGCACAAAACATGAAACACATGAAGAATAAATACAGAACAGTATTAAGACCAGGCATGAGGGGAATAAAACAAAAGTCTTTGAGAATAATTAAAATACTGTTGGAATATAATATATATATATATAATATATATATATATATAATATATATAAGAATATATAAGATAATATATATATATATAATATCTATAATAATATATATCCTATATATAATGTCTATAATAATATATATAATATATATAATGTCTATAATAATATAATATAATATATATATATATATATATTATATTATATATAGAATATATAGAATATATATATATAATATATATAGAATATAATATATATATATAAAATAATATATATATAATATAATATATAGAATATATAGTATATATATATATATATATATATAATATATAGAATATATATAGAATATATATAGAATATAATATAGAATATATATATAGAATATGATATATAATATATATATTATATTATATGACTATATATAATATATAATAGAATATAATATAATTAGAGCATATATAGAATATATAGAATATATAGATAGATATATATATATATAGAATATATATCTAGAATATAATTATATATATAGAATATATATATAGAATGAATGATATATAGAATGATTATAGAGAGAGATCCTAGATAGCGATATATGCTGAGAGCGCTCTCTGGAGAGGCGCTCGCTCTTCGCTAGCTTCTAGATCTCCCTCTAGAGATAGAGATATATTATATATTATCTATAATATAATTCTATATATATATATTATATTCTATATATATTATATATATTCTATATATATTATATAATATAGAATATATATAATATATATAGAATATATATATATAGATATATAGAATATATAGAATATAATCATATATATATATTATATCTATAGAATATATATATATATATAGAATATAATATATATATAGAATTATATAAGATAATAAGAATAGATAGAATATATAGAATATAATATATATATATAGAATATATATATAGAATATAATATATGTTGAAAATAAGATCCTTCAGTATTAGTGCCAGGCAGGGAAATGAATAGTTTAGAATAAAGTCCAAACCTTTAAGAATAACTCAAACCGTACGCATTAGTGCTCATACTGAAGGTTTTACTTTCTTTTGGAGATTCTGACTCCTCATTGTCCCCGTTAAACTCTTCCGCAGATAGAAGTACAACAGCTCTCTGGGATGGAGTAGAAGCACTGAGTTACTGTACACTCCTTACACAGTTCAAGTTCTGCGTCATGTTGAGGATGACGTATCCACGTCCGACCATCTTGCTCCACTCCACACACACCACCTGTGAGTTCACACGAGAACATTCATTAAAGTATCGTTAGACTGCAGAAGACCGTCGATTTAGAAAGCTTTAAATGTACCTGCCCTGCCTCGTCCATCTCATCACCATCATGGACCTCTGTGACCCCTCCGCCCCTGACCTCTGACCTCGAGGTCTGCAGGGGCGTGGTCTTCCCCGGCCAATCCCAGGACACGTCGGTGAAGCCGGCGGTGAGGGCGGGATCAGTGGTGAGCGGGACGATGTGACTTATTCTCGTTCTCTCCTCTTCCTCCTCCGTCTGTCTCCAGTCCTCCTCCTCTTCACTTCTGTCTTGCAGTTTCCCCCCTTGAGCGGGAAAACAAAAATATAATGCGTTTATTTCACCAACGCTTTCGTAACTGTCGCTGCGGGTTAAAGTCATTTTTAAGAAAAAGACAGAACTAGTCTAGAGTTTTAGGGGTTTATGAAACAATATTAGTCCCACTCTTATTCTTTATTGTAATAACTTAGTGTTAAAGACACCTTTAACTCGTGTTCGTCCTCTTCCTCCACACTGGGCTGCAGGGGCTCTCTGCTGGGAGCCACGCCAACCTCTGCTACAGTGGGATTCTGGGTAAATACGCCTTTGTGTGGCAGACCCGTTTCCTCCTCCTCCTCCTCCTCCTCCTCCTCCACCTCCTCTTCCTCCCTCTCTGTCTCTTCATCCTCGGTCTCATCTGCGGAGACAAAGCAGGTTTACAGCACAGAGCAGCAGGTCTTCATCTTCATCTCTGAATGTGTCACCAAAGTCATCACGATTCATCCTCCGGGGGAAACGCATGTTCGTACCAAACTTCATGTACTTTTTACTTCATTTACCTTTCGTGTAACTCCCCAGCAGCCCAAAGTCTGTGCCCGTGTCCGTCTCCGGGGTGGCCGTTCCCGCGGCGTCGCCCACAGCAGCGGTCGGAGCAGAAGTGGTGACGGAGGAGTGAAGGACTCCGTAGCCACTGGAATGACCAGCTTCCTCCGGCTCCGCCTCCCACAGCTCTCTCTCTAAAGGACCCACCTGTAAGGTACACGTCACGTTAAAGGGAGACACTCGAGGCGTTCCAAAATCCTATTTTTATCCCCAACTTGAACGTCTCTGAAGTCCCCTGAGAGTCCAAACACTGCGTGAAAGATTCAGATATTTAGGCCACATTTCTTTATATTGTGACACACGAGGATAAGTTTTATGCAGAATGAATTAACTTAAGTACAATTGTGAGGTACTTTATTTGAGTATTTCTACTTCCTGATACTTTATACTTCTGCTGCGTCTCAGATCCTTAATAACTTTAGTTACTTACATTAATTATTAAAGGTTAAGATAAAACTTTATTGATCGTCGGGGGAACTTTTCAAGCTGCCCAGCAGTATATAAATTAATCAACATTAAGATGAGCACATCTAAGAATATGTTATACATCTAAACGCTGTTCTGCAAAATACTTTTACTTTTTATGCTTTAAGTGCTTTAATATATATATATATATATATTATATATATATTATGTATATATATAATATATATATATATATATATATATATATATATATTACATAACAATATTATAAAGCAAATAAGTAATTAATATTAACATACAAAGACCCGATGACTCGTGGGTTCAGGAGAAACTGCCTTTATCAACATATTCTTTGCTGTGTGTCTTCTACGGGGGGGGGGGGGGGGGGGGGGGGGGGGGGGGCACTAATCCCACACATGAGTTTAAAGTCTAATTGAATTATTCAGTGCATGATAAGTAGGTGAGCCCTGGATTACATCTGATTTACCGTCTAATTAAAGTCAGCTGATGATTGCTCATTGTTCTGCTGCTTTCAAACACAGCAGAGAAATCCTGAAATATATCTGCTATTATAGATCATAATAATATAATGCTATAATATATAATTACATAATGTATAATAGTATAACAGTGAAAGGGGAAATCTTTCTAATTTAGAACTTGAAAAAGCTGATTTTACTTGAATATTTTTACTTAAGTAACATTTGAATTGTATTTTTATTAGTTTGTAGGTAAAAACACCGGCTTGTATCTGTGAATTAAATTATAAGAGCAAAAGTCATTATGTAAAATGAGAGACTTTAACTTCTGTAACGTCAGGAAATAAAATCTGTAAGTTTACAAAAGAGAGTAAACTAAACATATGATCGTTTATCTGTCCTCACCTCCAGCACAGGGGGAGCACGATGCTCGTGTAGCCCAGAATCATGCACCGCAGCTGGGGGGGAGATGCTGGGCTGGTTGGGTGAGCTGGAGGGTTGTAAAGATGGACTGTAGCCTGTGTGACACAAAGAGACATGTCAGAAACACGTGTGTGTGTGTGTGTGTGTGTGTGTGTGTGTGTGTGTGTGTGTGTGTGTGTGTGTCAGCTATACAGAAGTTGTTGAACGTTAACTAAATTAGTGGTCGACAGATGTGTGTTTTTTAATAATAAAAAGCTACTCGTTAGTAACGCCTTTTTTAAGACACGTAAAAGCTTTAAAATGTCGTAGAAAAAAACATAAAAATCTCTTAAGCTTGTGTCATTTCAGGAATCGAACCAAGAACCCGTCGACAAAAAGAAAACTGAGAAGCGGAAGTGCAAACAATTCAAACTCATTTCCGGGTTTGAGGATTCATCCCCGCAGCACTCACTTCTGTGATGTTTCTACTAACCAATCAGAGCGTCCAGATCTGGAGTTGTGTGATTGGCATCCAGTGCATGAACATCTTGACCATGTGTCCTTCCTCCCCTCTCTTCTTCCTCTCCTCCGGCCTCTCCCCCACTCCTCTCTCTGTCCTCCACCGTGTCTCTCTCCCACTCGTCCTCTCCCCCTCTCCTCTCTCGGTCTTCTCCTCCCTCCTCTCCTCTGTCTCTGTCCTCCATGTCCGTTCCGTAGTAGCCTGAAGCCTCCAGGGAGGCATCGCCCGCTCCTGGCCCACCGTGGAGCTCCTGCTCTGGGTCGGTGGAGTCTGAGCCCCCCCGGTAGCTTTGTGCGTCCTGGGGAACCGCCAGATGAACCATGCGCTGAAAATAGAAAATAAACCATCATCTTAACAAAACTGATTCAGAAATAAATGTTTTTTAAGAACTTAGAAAAGTCTTTCACATCTTTTATAAAAGACTTCTCATCCTCACCTCCATCTTGTCTTCCACATCGAGGTTTTCACCCACAGCAGGGCGGGTCCTGACTACATCCTGAAGACCGGCAGACGATGGTGGGTTCGCCTGAGAGGAGTAAGCGGAGTCCATCTTGGCCTGGGAGCGTGACGTTTCATGTATCTCTGGCCAGCCCATGTCGTGAACCAAATGAGGCTGGGCTCGGACTAACTCAGGGACTGAGTGGCGTTTGGTTCTGACTAATTCCTGGATGAAGTGTGGCTGGGCCGGGCCTTCATCCCAGAATAGACGAGCCACAGGAGAACTGAGGGCTATGACACGCTGGGACGGACCCGATCTGAAGGCAAAGCAGCCGGCCAGGAGAGCTACGGGGAACAGAGATGATAATGTGGTGAACCACGACGTCTTATTACAATAAAAAAGGGTTTTATTGATCTGAGGTTTTATGATTCAACAGGGTAAAGAAAATAAAAGCAAACATATAAAATATAATCAAAGGTTTAAACGTCTTTAATCAAACCACTGAAGAGACGGCAGAGGCCCAAAAGAAAAATGGCGTCTCAAATTATTTAGACCCTGAATCATGTTCGAGGCTCTCTAACGCTTCTCACTGGAAAACAAATTCAAAATCGAAGTTCCAACAGCATTTCATGCAACACTGCGGGGACGGCGACTAAATGGAGGTTTTACTAATTGAATTCTTCTTCTTTTGGGGCAAAAGCTTCACCGTCAGCGTCTGATGAGACTTAATTATGGCTCAGCAAAAAGGTCAAATAGAGCGGAGTGAATGATCAGATCTAATCCCTGGAGCTTATTCCCCAGAAGAGATTTAATGCGTTTCTGTTTTGTTACCATCAGACTTTAAGAGAACAGCGATAACAACAGGAGCACTCTGTTGTCTGCATTATACATGAGGAGCTTTTATTTCCACTGCTGCCCTCACAACTGTGTAATTCTGTCTTATTCATTCCTCCATCTGCTGATCGTCTCGCGTGCACAACATTTACAGAGCAGCAGCGAGACATTCTTTGTTCCCAGGCTCCAAACAACAACGCTGCTAGAAAACGTTTCGACCTGTACCGGGGCACGAGAGGCTGCAGAGGCCGTTGTTCTTCGCTTTGCTTGTCAAAGAAAACAACTGCACAAAACTCATTCTAGCCCCGACAATGGATTTATTTCCCTGCATAAGATTTCCTCCCTGGAGCCTCGGCGGGCGTTTAATTTGAAGTTGTTTGAAGACACATCGCCGCTCATGGCATCTGTGAGTCCGTCATGTTTCCCATGGTGCTCTCTGTCTGAGCCCGCAGATGGCCGTCTGACCTCCAACACGTCTGCAACACGTTAAGCTGTCAACACAAAGCCCCTCAGATCCTCCACTTCCTTCCTGCTGGCTATACGGCCCCCCCCTAATGAAATAAGGAAGTTGTGCCTGTCTGATCCGTCTCATATCGTCCGTAAGGCTCGATATACTTTACAGTATCCTCTTCATCTGTGGAGCGTTCGAGCTCCGACCCTGCGGCTGGAGATTTGGACTTCTAACGGTCTGACAGGCGGAATAACTCCTTCATCTTTAATGCCACCAAACTATTAAAGGCTCACCAATGGTCATTAGTTTCCATTAAACTCCCAGATGACGATGGTTTTAGCGATGGCATACTCTAGACTGCACTGTATTTCATTATGTTCTGGACCCAAGTCTTTCTCGAGCTGACACATGAAACGGAGAAGCAGTAAAGGAAACGTTCCCCCACACCTTAGCTCAACACGGGAGGACACCCGTAAACACCAGAAGGCAATGCTAATACTTTAGCATGTTAACGTTTAGCTCGTAAGAACATCAAAGTTGTCTTTATTCATCCGTCTAGCAATTTATTTCCTGGCGTGCGATGAACTTCACAGGCTCGCAGGGACCGCTGGACAGGAACTAGACTTCTGTTCTTGTGATTACTTTGAGTCTCTTGCACATCTGGGCCCTCGGTGGGAAGTCATTACTGAAACTGCAATTACAGAGCTGATGGAGAAGCAAGAACATCAAGTCAGTCCTGATTACTTCATGTACAAGAGCACTCGAGATGTATGAAGTCGCAATTCTCCCTGTATGAAGAAGGTGCAGCTTTGGAGAGTCGTCTGCAGTCTGCTGATCTGTAGACCTTTCAGTCCAGACAAAGAAGCATCTATAACTATGTGATGTTGCTCAGAGGTTCATGTTCCCCAGAGGATATCAGTCATATCTTCTATCCTGAGTATTTATATATGAATGTATACACATGTTGTGCCTGGTTCCTTTCTTCTTCGTGTTTAGTGCTGATTAGAACACGTTAACTTCAGATGGTAAACGTACGGTAGCTCCTGCGTGTGCGTCTGCTGCTTCAGCACCGCAGACTGCTGCATGGCGAGGAAACGTGTGGATCTTTTACACTCCGATATTCTCCCAGACTGTAGGGGGCAGCGTATCCAAAGCTCCCTTCGGCAGCATGGTGAAGTTCATTGTTCAGATTTGTTGGCAATAATAAAAATATCTCAGGCCCGACTTTTATTTCACCTTAAAAAAGTGCTTAATATAAAAACCAGCGGCCTATAAAATGTCCTGCGTGCCCCACTGCTCGCTGTGGATGACTGGCCCGAAGAGAAGAGGAGACGAGTGCGAGGACGAAGCAGAAGTGAAGAAGTGCTCCTCTCTCCTTCCCAAACCCCCAAAGTCAGCACTGTGCTGATGTAAACGCACGTTAATAAAGTCTGTGTTTGCATTTCCAACAATCCGAGGACCAACGCGTACACATACGGAGCCCATACACACATCTACTCATTCATCTTTGAATATTGGGCTAAAGCGCGAGGAGGAAGACGATGCTGGGACTTGCCGTGTCCATTAAAGCCCAAAGAGAGGGTTTTAAATCGTGCTGACGCAGCTTTCACCGTCCTGATGCGGCATTTCTGTGCCATATACCCAAGAGGTGTATTTCTGAAGATCATACAGCACAACGAGTAGAAGTGAAATAAAACTGCACAAATCAATATGTACTTTGGGGGAAATGTCTGTAATACTGCAGAGAGATTTATCACAATGCTTTAGCTTCTTTCAGCTTGTTGTTTTGGTTTTACAGCTAACTTTGCTTTAGCTACAAAGAGACGAGCTGGAGAACACAGAGGAGCGTTTAGCAGCTGAAGACTTCCCTCAGGAGTCGCTACCTTAACAAAACTACAGAAAGCAGATGACTGCATGTAGCTAAAAATACCAGCATGTCTTACTGCATCCGGTCCCATTCTCCAGTATATTATGGGATATATGAGCAACATAGGCAAAGTTCATGAATGTAGCTGCATACGTGCAAAGATATACCATCTAAATCCTATAAGTCGTGTCTGCATTGCAAGCTAATGCCTCTGATGTCGTCCAAACACACAAATAAAAGTCTCTCTCAGGCTGCACGCCCTCGCCGTATCACCACACGGTCACCTTCAAATGTTTTGCCTACAGAAGCAACTTTGCAGCGTAATTACTTTAAACTCTTCCACAGCTGAGTTATCAGCAGCTCGCAGATAAACTCCGTGCTGAGGAGTCACAGCGGGGGGCGTGAGCGGGCGCTGGAGGGGAGATACTCCAACGCCTCCAAGCGACACAGAACCTGAGATTACAGATGCAGGGGGGGGGGGAACTCTTCAGAGCCCGCAGCAAGAAGGGAAACACACAATGTGCTTGTGACGCCTCAAGTGTTGCTTCACGTGTTTGTACGAGAAGACCATTTTCATCGTCTGCTGATGTTTAGGGAAATGTTTAAACCCATGGAAGTTTTATTTTGCATGTTTTTATTCATCATGTTGTGTTTGTTTGTTCATTAATATTTGTGTTATATATATATATATATATATATATATATAAATATAAAGTGTGTTGTTTTGTGATATTTCTTCATTTCCATTTGAGATTTTATTTCCTACGTTCATTTCATTTGTTCTTTACGTCATTAAAATAACAAATGTGGTTTTCCCGACATAACAACATGTATGATATCTTCTTTATATAGTTTATTGCAGGTATTTATTACAAGTTATCAGTTTGGTCACTTCATTCATCCTGCCACATTTATAAATGTTTTACTATTTAACCGATGGAATCAAATAAAACAAATAAAAACAAGAAAAGTAATAAAGAGTTGTGATAATAGTAATAAAGAAAATGTAACTTAAAGATATATTATTATGTTTCATTTATTAAACATTGTTTTCATTATGAGGAGAAGATGATCCTAATAAACAATAAAACAACATTTGTTATTTCAAGATAATCACAAAAATATATAAATCAAATGTAAAATAAAATAAATAAACTTGTTATCTTGTTATATATACTTGTTATATATACTTGTTATATATATACTTGTTATATATACTTGTTGTATATACTTGTTGTATATACTTGTTATATATACTTGTTATATATACTTGTTGTATATACTTGTTATATATACTTGTTATATATACTTGTTATATATACTTGTTGTATATACTTGTTATATATACTTGTTGTATATACTTGTTATATATACTTGTTATATATACTTGTTATATATACTTGTTATATATACTTGTTGTATATACTTGTTATATATACTTGTTGTATATACTTGTTGTATATACTTGTTATATATACTTGTTATATATACTTGTTATATACTTGTTATATATATACTTGTTATATATACTTGTTATATATACTTGTTGTATATACTTGTTATATATACTTGTTGTATATACTTGTTATATATACTTGTTGTATATACTTGTTATATATACTTGTTATATATACTTGTTGTATATACTTGTTGTATATACTTGTTATATATACTTGTTGTATATACTTGTTGTATATACTTGTTATATATACTTGTTATATATACTTGTTATATATATACTTGTTATATATACTTGTTATATATACTTGTTGTATATACTTGTTATATATACTTGTTGTATATACTTGTTATATATACTTGTTGTATATACTTGTTATATATACTTGTTGTATATACTTGTTGTATATACTTGTTATATATACTTGTTATATATACTTGTTATATATACTTGTTATATATATACTTGTTATATATACTTGTTATATATACTTGTTATATATACTTGTTGTATATACTTGTTATATATACTTGTTATATATACTTGTTGTATATACTTGTTATATATACTTGTTGTATATACTTGTTATATATACTTGTTATATATACTTGTTATATATACTTGTTATATATACTTGTTATATATACTTGTTATATATACTTGTTATATATACTTGTTGTATATACTTGTTATATATACTTGTTATATATACTTGTTGTATATACTTGTTATATATACTTGTTATATATACTTGTTATATATACTTGTTGTATATACTTGTTATATATACTTGTTGTATATACTTGTTATATATACTTGTTGTATATACTTGTTATATATACTTGTTGTATATACTTGTTATATATATACTTGTTATATATACTTGTTATATATACTTGTTGTATATACTTGTTATATATACTTGTTTATATATACTTGTTGTATATACTTGTTGTATATACTTGTTATATATACTTGTTATATATACTTGTTGTATATACTTGTTGTATATACTTGTTGTATATACTTGTTGTATATACTTGTTGTATATACTTGTTGTATATACTTGTTGTATATACTTGTTATATATACTTGTTGTATATACTTGTTGTATATACTTGTTGTATATACTTGTTGTATATACTTGTTATATATACTTGTTATATATACTTGTTGTATATACTTGTTATATATACTTGTTATATATACTTGTTGTATATACTTGTTATATATACTTGTTATATATACTTGTTGTATATACTTGTTATATATACTTGTTATATATACTTGTTGTATATACTTGTTGTATATACTTGTTGTATATACTTGTTATATATACTTGTTGTATATACTTGTTATATATACTTGTTATATATACTTGTTGTATATACTTGTTATATATACTTGTTATATATACTTGTTGTATATACTTGTTATATATACTTGTTATATATACTTGTTGTATATACTTGTTATATACTTGTTGTATATACTTGTTGTATATACTTGTTGTATATACTTGTTGTATATACTTGTTGTATATACTTGTTGTATATACTTGTTATATATACTTGTTATATATACTTGTTGTATATACTTGTTATATATACTTGTTGTATATACTTGTTATATATACTTGTTGTATATACTTGTTGTATATACTTGTTATATATACTTGTTGTATATACTTGTTATATATACTTGTTGTATATACTTGTTATATATACTTGTTGTATATACTTGTTATATATACTTGTTATATATACTTGTTATATATACTTGTTGTATATACTTGTTGTATATACTTGTTATATATACTTGTTATATATACTTGTTGTATATACTTGTTATATATACTTGTTATATATACTTGTTGTATATACTTGTTATATATACTTGTTATATATACTTGTTGTATATACTTGTTATATATACTTGTTGTATATACTTGTTGTATATACTTGTTGTATATACTTGTTATATATACTTGTTATATATACTTGTTATATATACTTGTTGTATATACTTGTTATATATACTTGTTGTATATACTTGTTATATATACTTGTTGTATATACTTGTTATATATACTTGTTATATATACTTGTTATATATACTTGTTATATATACTTGTTGTATATACTTGTTATATATACTTGTTGTATATACTTGTTATATATACTTGTTATATATACTTGTTATATATACTTGTTGTATATACTTGTTATATATACTTGTTGTATATACTTGTTATATATACTTGTTATATATACTTGTTATATATACTTGTTGTATATACTTGTTATATATACTTGTTATATATACTTGTTATATATACTTGTTATATATACTTGTGTTATATATACTTGTTGTATATACTTGTTATATATACTTGTTATATATACTTGTTATATATACTTGTTATATACTATATATATATAAATACTCTCAGGGTTGTTGATCATTTCTATAAACCTTCAGTTTACATCTTTCTGTCATGTCCAGCTTTAGTTTTGTGTTCAGTCCAGCGTGTTAGAGGTGTGTGTGTGTGTGTGTGTGTGTGTGTGTGTGTGTGTGTGTGTGTGTGTGTGTGTGTGTGTGTGTGTGTGTGTGTGTATGTGTTTGTGTGTGTGGGGGGGTGTTGCCCCTAAAGCCCCCTCAGATCAGCTTATAGTAGGCCGGGACCCTGCCCCCCAAATCCCCCTTCACCCCGACTGAGACAGAGAGGGTGGAGATGTTCATCATCTCCTCTCTTTCCTCATCAGCCTCCATTTGGACACGCAGCCTGCAGCAGGAGGGTTTAATCTAAATGTTTTATCATAAGGATGAAAAAGATTTCTGAATATCAAACTATTTATTTATGTTTCACTTCCCCCTTAACATTTATTATTTATTATTCAATGTTTTTTTATTAATGATTTTAAAAAATCCCTAACACACAATTATTATTATTTATTAGTATTACTATAATTAGTATTATTAATATCATTATTTATTATTATTATTATTATTATGTATTATTATTTATTAGTATTGTTATTATTATTATTATTATTATTATTATTTGTTATTATTATTATTATTATTATTATTATCATGTATTATTTATTATTATTATCATTATTTATTATTATTATTATTATCATGTATTATTATTTATTAGTATTGTTATTATTATTATTATTATTATTATTTGTTATTATTATTATTATCATGTATTATTTATTATTATTATCATTATTTATTATCATGTATTATTATTTATTATTATTATTATCATGTATTATTATTTATTAGTATTTATTAGTATTGTTATTAGTATTATTATAATAATTATTATTAATATCATTATTTATTATTATTATTATCATGTATTATTATTTATTAGTATTGTTATTATTATTATTATTATTATTATTATTATTATTATTATTATTATTTGTTATAATTATTATCATGTATTATTATGTATTATTATTATTATTATCATGTATTATTATTTATTATTGTTATTATCATTATTTATTATTATTATTATTATTATTATTATTATTATTATTATTATTATCATGTATTATTATATATTCTTATTATTATTATTATCATGTATTATTTATTATTATTATTATTATCATTATTTATTATCATGTATTATTATTTATTATTATTATTATTATTATCATGTATTATTTATTATTATTATTATTATTATTATTATTATTATTATTATTATTATTATTATTATCATGTATTATTATATATTCTTATTATTATTATTATCATGTATTATTTATTATTATTATTATTATTATTATCATTATTTATTATCATGTATTATTATTTATTATTATTATTATTATTAGTATTATTTATTAGTATTTATTAGTATTGTTATTAGTATTATTATAATTATTATTATTAATATCATTATTTATTATTATTATTATTATCATGTATTATTATTTATTAGTATTGTTATTATTATTATTATTTGTTATAATTATTATCATGTATTATTATTTATTATTATTATTATCATGTATTATTATTTATTAGTACTGTTATTATTATTATTATTATTATTATTATTATTATTATTATGTATTATTGTTATTATCATGTATTATTATGTATTATTGTTATTTTCATTATTTATTATCATGTATTATTATTTATTATTGTTATTATCATTATTTATTATTGTTATTATCATGTATTATTATTTATTATTGTTATTATCATGTATTATTATTTATTATTGTTATTATCATTATTTATTATCATGTATTATTATTTATTATTATTATTATTATTATTATTATTATTATTATTATTATTATTATTTAGTATTTAAAAACAAATATTACACATAAACATGCGTGTTTAACAGATTTCCCCTAAAACACTCGGTGCATCAGTTTAACAGTAACTGCAAGATATTTATATTATGATGAATGTTATTTTATCCTTGTTTGGTTTGTCATGTTTTATATAAATGTATCGGGTCAAGTTCTGCACGTAACCTTGTTTTCTGCGTCTGTCCTTGTGAATATTTCGTTTTTCTATTTCCAAGAGCAATAATGTTGAGTTTACACGTAATGTGTTTGTATCAGTGTAACTTCAGAACCTCCATAGTTCTTTGTTATTATTATTATTTGTAACTTCAGAACCTCCATAGTTCTTCTCCACAGAAAGATGCATCATCAAAGACCCAAAGAAGAAACCACCACAGAAACCACCACAGAAACCACCGGAGCTTCATATGAGGCATGTTTGTGCTGCTGCAGATGACGATAGTGACGGTGAAACAATCAATCTATTAGTCAAGACACAGAACATGTTGATGCTGATCAGCCACTGGTGCCTTTTGGGTCATTTTCCAAGTAGGAAACGTCAAACACTTGCTGGTTCCCGGCTCTCAGCTGTGATGATTTAATGCTTTTCTTTCCTCACATATGATGGTAAATTAAATATTACTTGTTTATCTGACTCATGGTGGAATAAAACAAGTACTTTGAGCTGTAGGAAATTATGACAGAGATATATATATATATATATATATATATATATATATATATATATATATATATATATATGTATGTTTAGGACTGTTGGTTGGACAAGACAAGGAATTCAAAGACATCATCTTTATGATTGTTTTAAATGTTAAAGTTAATGCCAATAGTTTTGCAGGCAATGTTTTGGTTAACATATATTAGAATATATATTAAAATAAATAACTGAAATGTCCATGACAAGGCAAAACTGCTGATAGTCTTTATCATACTGATTAAAAATGATGAAGATTATTATTCTGTGTGTGTGTGTGTGTGTGTGTGTGTGTGTGTGTGTGTGTGTGTGTGTGTCAAACACTGCAGTGTGTGTCTGCTGATTTAAGTGCACTGCGCGCCTCCCACACACTGCCATCCTGTGCATCCACTTTGTAGAATTTAACATAATGGGTTCATTAAAAAGAAAAATGGCTGCTGACTTACACCCTGATTCACAATATTATTGTTAATAACAGTCATTAATCCTGCAACAAGATATTCTTATAGGGAGTTAAAAACATGTCCGTGGAGCTCAGGAGTGAGTTTGCTGTGATGTTCTTCAAAGTCTCCTAAGATGTATCTGGTGTAGATGTTCCACAAGAGATAGTGTGTTATGTTGTGTATGATGAGAAATAGATGGTTGTGTTCATGGCTGCATGAAGATGTTGAATATTAAAGGACTCACCAGTCAGTGTGATGTGGAGCAGGCCCGGCATGGCTGCTGCAGTGCTTCCCCTCCTCCTCTGCTCTGAATGGACAGATCACACAGATTTCAGCTGCAGGATGTGAGAGGAGGGAGGCCGTCAGGAAAACGCCGAGCTCATGGTCGTGCAGTCCTGTCTGCTGTGTGCGCGATCAGACTGCCTGCGGTGTCCGTACAGACAGACAGTCAGACAGACAGATGGGCTGAGTGTGTGTGTGTGTGTGTGTGTGTGTGTGTGTGTGTGTGTGGGGCCGAGCTGCGGTCAGATCAGGATCTGCTCTGCTGCACCACCGACGCTGGAAATAACCGCCTGGCAGCAGCGTGTAGTTCCCCCCCGTGGCCGCTAGATGTCGCTGCTGCTGTGACTGACTCGGCGCTGGGTTACAGATGCGTTCAGGTGCTCCTCGGAAATTAGTAGTGCTTCTTTGTGTTCACAACTTTTAATACAAAAAATGTACAGAAACCAGGCACAAGACATTAGCACATACTGTAAGGGGGAAATTTAGATTATCAAGAGCACAACCAATATTTTAAGTACAACTATAAAATATGTAATACAAATATTTTTGTGACATACATCAATGAAATATATATTTTTTATTAGAAAACATCTAAAAAAGTATTTAAAAAATAATGACAAAAATTATGTTAGTTGAGATAAAAAGTCATTGAGAAACTTAGTATTTGAGAAATGTCATTATTTTTGAGACTAAAGTATTTTGAGTATTTTCAAAAAGTCTAATTATTTTGCTAAATAAATAACATTTCTTTATCCTCCAAAATATATTAAAGTGGATTAAATATTCAGACCTTTAGTAATTCCACTGTAAAAATACTGTCTCAAGTAAAACCTCTGCATTAATATTAATGTATAAGCAGCATTTTAATCAGTTCAACTATTTTATCTTCTATTGCACTTTAATCTTAAAGAATAAATAAAAATCATATCCTGTTCTTTCCAGGTTTTATATTCAGACATTTAGCCGTTAGTCAGCAGAAATTAATGAGATGTGGACAAAAACTCCCCGTGGAGGAACAGTAGACCAGACGTGGTTAACAAATACAAGTTTAATATCAAAACAAGCTACAAGCCAACATTTATTTTAAGCATTGTGTGTTTTTTAATCTGCATGGAGGCTTAAATTCACTCACAGACCTCAAACACACCAGAAACAAGCTTGAAATGCAAAACTCCAGACAGTGACTGTAAAATGTGCATCTTAACAGCAGCTAGTAACAGAGAGGAATCACACAAGTGAAACAATGAACCCCGCTTCTTCAACAACACGGTTATATACATGTACATTTATTTACAACCCGCCCTCGGGGGGGGGGGGGGGGGGGTACAGACGAGCAGCGTCGTCGTTTCTGAAACATGTGAAGAGTTACTTTCTCTTATTTATTTGTCTCTTGATTTATATTCAATATTTTTCAGAAACATTAGCTCTTATTGTGGAACCAAACGTCACGGGAACGTGATCTGTGATCATCTCATCATTTTGTGTCGTCCATCCCTTCCTCGCTGCATCTGTCCAATACGACACTTAAAGCGCCGCCAACATGTTGACCCGTTGACCGTCTGCTTCCTCCAGCGGAACGATTTCATACGAAGCTGTCCTTCACAAGTTCTGAACGAAGCCCTCGAGTCCCAACATGATGGAAACCCAAGTTCTTTTCTTTTCCTTCCAAAGACCCGGGAAATAGTTCCTGAAGCACCGTGAGGAAGAGGAGGAGGAGGAGGAGGTGAGGCTCTTAGAACTGCTGCAGGATCAGTTTCTTCTTCCCGTCGTGGCTGAACTTGTTGGAGCGGAAGAGGTCGCTGTCGTAGAAGGACGTCAGGTTGTGGATGTTGATCTGTCTCGCCTGGAGGAGGAGGAAGAGGAGGATACAGGAGGAGGAGGAAGAGGAAGAGGAGGATACAGGAGGAGGATACAGGAGGAGGATACAGGAGGAGGATACAGGAGGAGGATACAGGAGGAGGAGAAAGAGGATACAGGAGGAGGATACAGGAGGAGGAGAAAGAGGATACAGGAGGAGGAGGAGGTTACAGGAGGAAGAGAAAGAGGATACAGGAGGAGGAGGAGGTTACAGGAGGAAGAGAAAGAGGATACAGGAGGAGGAGGAGGATACAGGAGGAGGATACAGGAGGAGGAGGAGGAAGAGAAAGAGGAAGAGGAGGATACAGGAGGAGGAGGATACAGGAGGAGGAGGATACAGGAGGAGGAGGATACAGGAGGAGGAGGAAGAGGATACAGGAGGTGATTAGAGCTTGAATTCATTTCTCAGTGAGAATGGATATCAGGGCTAGAGATGTCAGAACCGATACTCGGTACCAGGACGATGGGACAGACTCGTTCTCTACAGAACCGTTGGTCGTCAGGGCTCGAGACAACTGGAGTTCTGGCCCCCTGCGACATTACAACACGTGTTTGGGACGCAGTAAACTCACTATTGACGTGTTCACCGGCTGCTGACAGAGGCTCCTTAGAGAAGCATTAAGGTGCGTTCAAGCTCTGCTCAGTAAAAATGAGCATTAGGCGAAGGTAAAGTATAACGTTATCTTGATGTGTTCAATTGTTCTCTTGTAAAATTGAGTTTTTGTTGAGAAACTTGAATAAAGACAATTCTTTTCACAGCAACAGAAACTTGTTATTAGAGAATTAAGACTTGTTTAACTTCCAAACAGAAACAAGTCTGCAACCGGTGGTAAAAGGAGTGCATTTATTACGTTCTTTACCGCGGTATGCATCGATTCATTTCTCTGGTGTTGGTATCGACTACTCAACATCTTCATCGTGACGTCCCTGATTAGGGCTGATCCAGGTATATTTTGATCCAGGTATATTTTAATATTGGATAAAAACAAGCCCATGTGATCCTTTCTTTACATTTTGATACACTTTACTATCAGTTACCTTATCATGCAGGTCTTTCTCTGCCACCTCGATGGTGTCGTTCTGGACTCCGTATCTGTTCCTCTGGTAGGTGACCTGCTCAGCCACCAGCTGTTTGAGGACGAAGAGCAGCAGCTCGTTGTTGTCCCGGCGGAAGGCCAGGTAACGAGAAAACGTCTGGACAGAAACACACAGACGTTAGAAAACATCGCAACAGGGGCGCACACACACACACACACACACACACACACACACACACACACACACACACACACACACACACACACACACACACACACACACACACACACACACACACACACACACACACACACACACACACACACCTTCCTCATGCTCCTCATGACACTGAACTTCTGCGTGTCGATGAAGCTCTCCAGCATCACCCTGATGGCCATGTTGACGTCGTCCTCCAGCACGTAGTCCCTCAGGTGCATCTTGGCGTGGGCCTCGGCCATGCGGATCATGGACTCGATATGACGGACAGTGATGGGGATGCTGCCGGTCGCCTGTTAAAGCAGCACGGTGAGTTTTAATTAAAAGTCTTTAACATGTTTAAGTGTCTCTAAAAGGCGGAACAGTTCGGGGGACTCACCATCGACTCTTTGCGGAGGTCGCTGTAGATGCGAGCCACCTTGTCCTGATCCATCTGGTTCAGTTTGGGATGAATCTGCAAACAAGAAATAATAAAAACAAACATTTAAAATGTACATTAAGAGATTTGTTGCCTCTAAACTTTGACCAGCTGATAAATATCTGCTTTAAAATCATCACAGCACTTATAAAACGATTACAGAGGCACAAAGGAACAACGTGAAGGCTCTTAAGTGAAGATGGAGGATGTGTTCGTACCCGCTCCTTGGCGTAGATGATGTACTTCCTCAGGAGCGCCTGGGGAATCGGCGGCACGTCAGACGTGTTGTGCAGAACCACTTCCTCTAAGGCCACGCCCGCTTCCTTGTTGCTCGGGTGATGCTTGATGTGGGAGCTGACCACGAAGCGAGCCAGCATCTCATCCTGGTTTAGAAAAAGAGCCAATCACAAGCCAGAGGAGAAGAAAGAGGAGCAGTGAGTCTCTGACACCGGCTTGAATTTAACGTTTACGTTTGTGTGCGTGTTTACCTGCACGGGGTCGACGGTGTCTCGTACGATACACAGCACGTCAAAACGAGACACGATGGGCTCCGTCAGGTCCACGTTCTCAGAGAAGGTCAGCGAGGGGTCGTACCGGCCGCCTGCAGGCAAACGAGCAGAGAAATGAAATGATCCACACATATGATCCGTAACACTTTGTTCTTATCGTCCCAACACCGCGCTACGCACCGATGGGGTTGGAGGCAGCGATGACGGTGCACCTGGCCTGCAGCGAGGTGACGATGCCGGCCTTGGAGATGGAGATGCTCTGCTGCTCCATGGCCTCGTGGATACTCGTCCTGTCGGCGTCGTTCATCTGGAGGACGGAGTTTGGTTGGATGCTTATTATTCCTTCTTCAGGCTGACAGAACATTTAGAAGGAGGACGAAGTCTCCGCTCACCTTATCGAACTCGTCGATCAGACAGACGCCGCGGTCGGCCAGCACCAGCGCTCCGGCCTCCAGCGTCCACTCGCGGCTGATCGGGTGTCGCTGGACGTAAGCGGTCAGACCGACGGCGGAGGCCCCCTGACCCGTGGTGAAGACCGCACGACTCGACACCTTCTCCACGTACCTGCAGAGGAAAACCCATCTTTAGATTCAGAAGCTTTTTAGTCAAATAGATTATTTATGCTGCTCCCTGGTTCTTTGTATGTTCTTCTCATTTCAACTGTGCAGAGCTTTACGTCTTCACACGTACTTAAGGAACTGGGACTTGGCGGTTCCCGGGTCTCCACACAGCAGCACGTTGATGTCTCCACGCACTTTGTGTTTCCCACCTGAAGACACAGAGCGAGAGCGTTTAATGTTAACAGAAAGAGTTGGGAGGACACAAAGCGGCGTTATTGCTTCAGGCTCGTAGTTACCTGGATTTTTGGGTTCTCCTCCAAACAGCGCCAGGGCCAGAGCTCGCTTGATGTCCTCGTGACCGTAGATGGACGGCGCCATGCTGGCAAAGACCTGCAGACACGACAGAAAGCCAGTTAAGACACATTTGTACAGGAAGTAACACAAACCAGCCGTCTGCATCTGTGGCTGGTAAAACGGCTCAAACATGATATTCCACCGTCCTGCGGGAAGCGTTCAGACACGAGGGACAGTACGCGTGTGACTTCCTCACCCTCTCCCCGATGCACTCGTCCTTGGACAGGGTGACGATGGCCTTGACGTCTTCGTCGGTCAGCTCGGCCACGGCGACGCCCATGTCTCTGCAGGTGATGTGGTTGGCCAAGATCACCGTGGCAAACACCGGAAAGCCGTTCGCCATGTTCAGAGAGCCGTCGTAGTTGTTGTGGTAGATGCCGGTCAGTTCCTGAGAAGGAGGAAGAAATATTCACGTTTGAGTTCAAAATGATGTTTTAGGGAAACGAAGTCTCGTTTAACTTCCTGTAAGTACGTACCGTACGGTACGTACCGTACGTACCGTATGGTTTGAAAACAACGGGTATGATGTCGTTTAAGTAAAAACAAAAAGGTGCATTTATGCTTCTAACTCACAATCTCGTCTCCAGGCTTGCAGCTGTCCACCAGGTCGGCCAGCAGGATGGCGTCTTTGGAGCGCGGGAGGCGGCCGGCGGCGACTTTACCGGGACTTTCCTGGATGGTGATTCTCTGGTAGTTCTGGTACACGGTCTGCAGAAAAGGGAGATGATTGGTTAATTCAGACAAAGAGCCACTGGTTGAACCGGAAAATCAATAAATGCTTTATGTTGCTTTGTGTGCATTTGTAGATGATGGCGTCACATATGAAGTTATGACCACCGAGAGTTCAATCAACATAAACGTTCCAGCGCACGGGGCCTCTCACCTGCTCCATGTTGATCTCGAAGGGGCCGAGGGACTGACACTCAGGACAGGAGCCGGGCTTCACCTCCTGGTTCTGGGACTGGAAGAAGGGTCCCAGCACGAAGTTACACTTGTTACAGTTGTACTTGACCATGCCGAGCTGCGGGAGGACGCTGGTGCAGCTGCTCACCACGCCGCTGGTCCGGATCAGCTGGTTCAGGTGGAGCTGCCTGGAGAGGAGAGAAGAAGTCCATTTGTTGCCTCATCTTCCTCGTGTTCAGACGTCTGCTCTCAGCAGAAGACTATTCAGCAGTGTGTGTGTGTGTGTGTGTGTGTGTGTGTGTGTGTGTGTGTGTGTGTGTATACAGCACATACTAAGTGTATCTAACCGACCCTCACTTAGGGATGTGAAATTAAGAAACCAATTCTAAATTGTCCGATCCATCAGGATCAAGTCCAGGACAGAAGCTGTGTGTATTATCACCTGAGCGAGCGGATCTCCTCGACCAGCGGCAGGTTGCAGATGCGGACGTGGATCTCGTGGGCAATGCGGTCGTATTTCGGGTACATGGCCAGCACCACCTCTTTACCTGCTTCATCAAAGATCTGAAGACATAACAGACGCAACGTCAAAACACCGATCAATGTTGGACTGAAGAGGAAATAAATGATCTATTGTTGTTCTGAGTTTCACAGCTCCTCTTCTTTGGGGACAGTAACAGTTCATTATGACTAAAAACCACAGAACTAAACTCACTTTCAACATCTCAGTCGGAGCCTCTGGCAGGAAGTAGGCCAAGACGTGCTCTCGGGCTGCGAGGTCTTCGTAGTTCACCACCAGACTCTCCTTATTCTCTGCATTAAAGGTGAGGATGCAAGTGAATCATTTAAAACCAGAGATTCATCAGCATGTGTGTACACACACATTTTATAAAAACAGTTGAGCTACCTTTGCACATGTCGCTGATCTTCTCCTTGAAGACGTTGTGGCCGTTCTCGTCCACGTGGGTCCGCAGGAAGTTCTTGAAGCGGTTGTAAATCTCCAGCCTGGGAGCCGCCATGGAGACCCACTCCCTCACAGTGTGGCCCTGCAGAGCGGGAAGATACCGTCAGCCCCTCGACCTCAGCTGGAAAGTACCTGACACATCAATGTATCCACATTTGTAATCCTGTAGCAGCAAGTATCACAACCTTCATATCCTCCAAGTTCTCGATGCTCTCGATCATTTCCTCTTCCTCTCCATCTGCAATGCCCTCTGCTGCACGTTCAGCCAATCGCCTTCGCCGAGTCACCGGGCGCTCGTCATCTTCGTCTTCACTGTCTGGATAACGGTGAAATAAATGTTTTTTACTCGACCCCCCCGAGTGTCCTTTCCTAGATCTCTTCAGACGCACATCTTCCGAACATCGTTCTACTTTTAATGTATGAATATTTAGATCTTTTATTTGGATCCATCTTTTTCTCTCATTTATTTTTCTACTTTTTAAAGTGCCGTCACATTGAATCAAAACATTTGTGCATCATGTGAGTTCAGATTGGACACAAAGAGAAGTTGTTGATAAACGGGCCGAGGACCAAACTACAACAACTTCCTGTCGTTTTAAAATGATGGCACACGTTCTTTCTCTTCTCACCGTAGAGCAGTTCTCTCCTCAGCCGCACGCTGTCCCTCCTCCTCATGGCATCCTCTGCGGCGGCGCGGGCTCCGGGCGACAGCTCCGAAAGATCCTCGTCGTTCAGATCCATACCCTCCGCCTCGTACTGATCCAGCGCTGGGATGGCTCGATAATCCCTGAGCGGAGAGAGAGAAGAGAAAAAGACTTGTTATCGTCGAGCCCAAACACTTTGCAACACAAAGTAAATCTGGTGTTTAAATTTCAGAACAAGTCCACCGCTCATCCTCCTCACCTCTCCATCCCGTCCCCGATCAGCTCCTCTCCGTCCCCATCTTCCTCCTCCTCTACGGGCACAGGTTCGTCCCCCAGGAGCCCCTCAGACTCATCCTCGAAGGGTGGCAGGTCGCGTCCGGGACTGGAGGTCATGTCTCCTCTCCTGGAGGCTCGGCTGGGGCTTGTTGCCATGTGGAACGACTCAGAGGAATCCTAAAGACAACACAAATTAAAAACGGGTTACGCTTCAATACGAGTGCATCACAGGACCTACTTGACTTGCAGTACTTCAGTACAATGTATAACTCGTCACCATCATTTTACGCTTTTATTTCAAATTCTGTGTTTACTATTTAATGTACTTTGTTTACCATTCTGAAAATGTAACCATAGTTATCAGTGGTGGGAAGTGACTGCAGGGTGTCCCCTCCCATGGTCTGTGATCATGATAATACAGATCACACCTGTGTCACAATAACTGAGATGACTGGCGGCCATGTGGTAAACCCCAGTAACAAAGATCATTTCCATATATAATACAGGATGAAGAAAGAAACATTGAGTTTTGTATGTTATCTGTAGATATAGTTAATCCAGACATTTATCTTTAGTTAATTTATCATGCATCAAAAAGCTCAACAGCCACATGGCAAGTCTGCTTTTTACAGCAAACAAAAAACAGTCCTTAACATTAACACACTAATTATTTTCATGTTAGCAACAGTAAACATGTGATTGACTATAAAATATATTTCAAATTCAGTGCAGATTTATTTTTAAAGTCATTTTTAATTCAGTCTTAATCAAAGTAAAGCTGAAACCCTCCCTGTCATTGTTGTGATCCGGACAAAAGCAGAAAACTCAAACTGCAAACTAAAACCTATTTAATGAACATCTTCCTCCTTTAGTCAGGACATAAAACCCAACAATGAGCAGTTTAAATCTCTTTTTTAATCGTTTTAACTCACCGCCATTGTTCCGCGTCTGTCTTTCTCTGCTGCTTGTACAGATACTTCTTCCGCTTGCAGTGAGGCACTTTCGCGGGAAAATACCACGTGACGCGCAAAGCCCGCGAAAATGAATGAATATTTAAATCCGTCGCTGACGCATCGCTTCCTTATTGGTCGGTGCTTAAAGAAAGGCGGGGCTTAAAGTACCGGGCCGCAAAGTAAAACAAACGCACCCTTCTTTAAGCGTTGGACAAGGGGCGGACCTGAAACGTGTTTATTTTTTCCCGGGAATATTTGGGCCACGTACAAATCCGTTTCACTGCCTTTACATTATAAATTCTTCATGAATATGCAGTAGCCGTTCTGGGGGGGGGGGGGGGCAACAGGGGCCAGTGCCCCTGTAATACTGAGCCTGGACCCACCTGTGCCCCCCCTCCGAACGAAGATTATAAATAATAATAATAAAAAGTACTGATTTTTTGGCACGATCCAGGAAGGGGCGGGACTTTATGGGCACACCATGCGGCCAATCACAAGGACAGACTAGGATCATACCATTATGAGAAGGAAGGGGGGCAGACGCTCTAAAGACAGCGAGTGTAGTGGTACAGGCCAGGTGCACACAGGGCGACAGAGAGGCGGGGGGTTTAAATACAAGCGCGTCGGGGGAAGTGAAGAAGAAGCACTAAAGACTTTTACCTAAAGGGTCATAATGTTAAGACTTTGGCCTTTATTTATTTGCTGTGGTTCACAACGGGGACATTTATCTTGTCACAACAAAAGAACATATGAAGTAAAAAGGCAGAACACAATAATTAAATAGAATAAAACATAATATAAGTACCAGGTGGTTAATATAAAATAAAGTGAGTATTGCACATGGCAGTGATAACTGCACAGCAGTGGTGGGACAGTGTGTTCTTGGTGTGGGGGTCTACCTCTCTATCTCTCCATGTTTGTATGTTCCGCTCTGCAGAGAGCTGCTTGTTGGGCCAAACTCCGCCGAAGAGTGTTAACTTTATCCAAACACTCGTCCTTTCAGCTCGTGCCAGCATGTCTCGAGCAGTAATGACGCTCGAGATTATTTTTCATCACCGCAAACGCGTCCACACAAACTAGGCACACTGGCCTTTTACTTCCACAGAGAAATGATCATTCGTCCATTTCTCCTGGAAAGTGAAGACATTCTGCATCTACCTTTCTCTTCTTTACACTCTCCACGCTGCGTTCACTGACGTCAACAGTCTCGTTTAATATTGAAGTTTTTTGACATGACGTGACCACGTGATGACACGTTCCGCTCGTGTTGTGTTCACGTACCCCGACCTTGGCCAGGAAAAAAGTCAGTCGCCCAATTTATTCTATTGGCTTCTAGAATTTATTTTTCTAGTGGATTGTTTTGCGTGCGTTTCTGAATTACCTCGAGGGCCGGATCAAATGGTCTATACGCTCCGGAGGCCGGAGGTTCCCCACCCCTGCTTTAAAGGTTGGACTACAATGTAAAATAATGCTTTTATGAAAACACTGAATGAAAAATTGCTTACCAACACAAACCATTTATAATGGCTAAATTAGGCTAAAATAGAAGGCTCCGAGCGATACTAAATGATGAGCCAATTGGGAACCGAGCCGAATCTTTGCAAAGTGCCGGACCTCCCATCCCTAGTATGAACAGTCTGACTCGTTGCCATGGGAACCTAAATAAAACAAGCATGCCATGATTGATCACTGGAGAGATGCTGTCATCAGTGTGGAACAGACCAGACCGTGGTATTGTTTTTGGTGTGCACTATAATTTATACCTAACTAAAATTATTGAAGGCTTGAACACTGCTTTGTCTCTTTTGTCCCGGGTTGAATGTGCCCCTCTGACAAAACACTTGGCCCCAGCCAGGCCCCCCCCCAGTGAAATTGCTCTAGAACCGCCACTGTGAATATGACCAAAAACTTAAGTAAAAAAACATTTACATTGACAATTAAAAACAGACAGGTAAAACCAACACCTCAAGTTTAATAATATGTTGTATGACTCATTCATTAAATATATCATCACCCCTTTCAAACTTTGCATTTCAATATCAGTAACAAAACAAAACATAAATATATACAGTATCAAAACAACAGAAGAGCTCCTGCTTTTTCTTGAAATAAAAAGAATCAAAGAAAACAAATTAAATCTCTTTGCAAAGTTCTTAGTGCAGCAAATAAATATCACAAATGACTTCTTCACTCATCGGTATCAAAGTGTTTTTAAAAAACATGGAGCAACGGAACAGACTCGTATCTGTGTTATAAATGTAGTGAAACGTTAAGCTGACTTCTTAAACGTCATTTCGCATGAAAACCACTTCACAATAATTTGCTCGTGTTTTGCCGCTGAGAGTATTTTTTAGAGAGAAATTTGTCGTAACTTATATTTGAACAATTATTAAGCAAAAACATTCTTCTGTAGACTTCAAAGTAAAACATTCAAATGAAATCAATCAACAATTCTGAGGCTGTTTAAGGCTTTTCTTAAGGGTGTGTGAATCAACTTCCTAAAGAAAGACTTGTAGTGTCAGTCGCTTCGACTGAAGGCAGACATGTTTTGCTTCGAGCTGAAACGATTCATTATTTTGATGATTTAATTGTTTCAGTCATTTTTCAAGCAGAACAAGTGAAATAAATCCAGAATTCTCTGATTCCAGCCTCTCAAATGAGCGTCCTGCTATTCTTTGCCAGACATCCTCGTAAACTAATATCTTTGGGTATTTGGACTTTTGATTTACCAATTTTTGTTGCAGCCCTAGTTTTTTTTCTTGATTCGTCTTCTGGTTTCAGATTAAGGGAGAAACGTTATCAAGTGGTGGTGTCTTAATCCCACACTACACACTCATCTAAAGCAGTATGTTGTGTGTTCACACGGGACAAGTGACTAAATATACTCAATAAATCAGTTGAGCTGTTTTATGGACACTATTCTCCCACAATGCAATGCAAAAAAGAAATGGAGCTTACAGATGTAAATGAATAAACTGCAGATAGTGGTGGGAAAACTCCAGTTTGGGAAGTTTAACTGGCAGTGAGAAGTTTGTATCATTTCTTATTAGTATAAAATGGTAAAGTATGTTGATTTCTTTGTGTATTAGTATGCAAAACAGTATACTATAATGATTAGTGCGTTGCACATGCTGCAAAGAGTCAGTGTGCAGTATGGACTTAGGACGCCGTTAGTATAATGAGGCGTTTGAGTCATGTTGGACAGAACGGTAGATCAATCCAGCTTGTAATTTTGACAAGCAGTAAACACAAGAGGACTGCAGGGCAACATTAACTTGTTGAAATTCAGCACTTTAGTAGTTAAAACACATTCAGTGTCGTCTTTGTCAGACTCGCTCGCTCAGTTAATGGGAACCGTTTTTACGTTTTGTACCAGGATGAGGTTAGTATTGGTTTTCACTTGAGATGAGATGCAACACTGAACATATGAAATTTGTTCATTAAAGAGCAGACTGTGTAAAAATAAGTTAAGAAAGACAGCTGAGACGGTAAGAAAGTGGTTACAAAAAGAGAGACGGGAGATAAATCGACATTTTTAGGCTTCCAGACGAATCCTTAAAAATAGTTTTCCCACCACAAAGGAAACCGGTTTGAACAACAAATGAAACAAATAAAATGTGTTGGAGAGCTGGATATCAGGAATTATCAAATCAGAGGGAGTTCCCCAGATTTCTATGAATTTTGTGGGGTTTACAGAAAAACATGGCTTCAAAATAAAAGCCCAAGCAAAGTGACGTTTCCTTCTAACAAAAAAAAAAAAAAAAAAGCTGTTCAGGGCAGAGCTGCGGGGTAAACAAAGCGTCAACATCCAACTATTCCTGGAGTGCTGTCAGCAGGAAGAAGGCTTCAGAATGAAAGCTGCACTCGCAGGCGCAGCTTTCAGGTGAGAGTGAGGCTTCAAAATAAAAGCACCTCCAGAGGAGAAACAGAAAGGAAATGTTTAGTTGTCATTTTCTTTGTCTCACATGGCAGGAGCAAGATTTCTACATCCCATCTCAGCATGTGTCCGTCATGTGGTGTGTTGCGACTTCTTTGCATACGACGTCGTACCAGACACACTTGTTCTGTCTGAGGACCAGCGTGTCTCTGAAAGGCTTTTATCCTCCTCAGTTTGTGTTTGTTCCCTTTGAGGATAAGTGAGACCTCGAGCAGTTTCTGGTGTGTGTGGGTGTGTGTGTGGGTGTGTGGGTGTGTGTGTGTATGCGTGTGTTTTATTTAAGAACTAGTGTAGCCTCGGAGCCATCTTTCCTCTTCAGATACAATCCGTAGGTGAGATGATGTTCTCTCCTCAAGAAGGCGTAAAAATAATCCGACACCAGCAGAATCTGAGGGGAGATAAATATGAGGACGCTGATGAAGACCTCAGCGTGTGAGTAAGAAGTAAATAAATCATTTCTTTAAATAATGGTGTGAGCGAGCCGGGATGAAGGGCAAATGCAGAACAACACAAGTCTCCCTTCACCTTTAAAAGATGACACGTAATACATGTTTGTCTAAAACTGCAAACGACAACTTGATGTTTTATCAGTTCGCCCCGACTACCGTCCCGCCCGTCCTACCTGTGCCACGTTGAACAGCAGAGTAATGGCGTAGTAGAAGTTGGAGTTGGCGCTGCCGGCGTAGATCCAGAGGTGCCAGAGGACGGGGAACAGAGCCGAACAGGCGAGCAGGACGCAGGACACCAGGAAGATGTTCCTCAAAACTGAGGAGCAGAAACCAGGACAGACATTGGTTTTACTTTCACACATCCTCTTGCATATTACATCAACATAGAACCCTGAATTCATATCGTCAATATATAAAACAAATAATGGTGATTATAAAATGACATGTTCTCACATCTGTGCAGGTGACTCCACACAGGAAGGAAGGCCATGTAGAGAGCGATGTCTCCCACAGTGGGGTACGACTTGAAGATGGAAATCACAGCTAACTGCATGAAGATCAGAAACACTGGATGCTCCCTGGAAAACACACACACACACACACACACACACACACACACACACACACACACACAACACACACACACACACACACACACACACACACACACACACACACACACACACACACACACACACACACACACACACACGTTAAAGAAGAAGGCCACACAGCAGCGCTGCATTAACCTGGAAGGGACGGAGGACTTACTTGAGTTTGATGGACAGAGGGATGGTGTAGAAGAAGACGTTTATCTGGAAGACGCAGAGGAAGAAGAGGCGGAAGTGTTCAAACATCTCGGCGAAGAAATACCAGAAGAGGCCGATGTTGGGGGTCAGGTCCGGTACTGAGAGACTGGAGGGTGGGGGAACAGATTGGATATTTGAGCTGATAAAGAAATCGATGCAAACTATTTTACATTCTCTGAGTTCAGATCAGCACTCACATGAAGCCGTAGACAGACGGCAGGTAATCCCACGAGCCGAGCAGGAAGAATGAGAGGCAGACGATGACGAAGAGGCTGCCCAGGTACATGAAGGCGTACTGAGCAATGAACCACCAGAAGCTGGCCCGCCGAAAGTTCACCGGGATGTACTGACGCTGGAGGAGGAACAGAAACATTAAAGAAGTTAATGAAGTCATAAATCCAGAAAATGTATTTTATGTTTAAAAAAATATGTGTTTAAAAACGTTTTGAAACATTTTTTATTTTATAAAATAACGTTTTTAAACATTTAAAAAATATAAATAATAATAATAATAATAATATTGATTCCAATAAAATAAAATAATTATAAAAATAAAAGGTAAAAATATTATAATCACAAAACAATAGAATTGATTATTAGGTAAAGGATTCATTAAGTGAAAGCTCGTTTAAAAAAGAGATTTAAAAGAGATGAGACTTTAAACATGGACGTGTCCATTCACTCACGACATACCTGCATCAAGTAGAGCAGCGCCGCAGCGCACAGAGTGAGCGGGTAGATGGACTGATATGTAGCCACGGACAGAAATATAGCACTCAGCAAAACATTTCCTGCAACACAAACATAGAAACTCAAATCAAATAATCACTTCCTGTTCTAATCCTCCTTTTAAGTTTGACAGTCAAAGCAACTCAAATGCTCCATTAATAAATAAATAAATAATTATAATACAATACTGTTTTTTTATTCTTTAAAATGCAGCTGGTCGTGACATTAAAGAATCGTGAATCTTTTTGCTTTCGTCTAAAAGAAGCGTCAAAAGAAAACGAAGCGTTTACCCTTTACCTTTTACTGTCGAGAGGATGAAGAGGGCGATGGCGGCGTTGTTCAGGCCACAGGTCGACTTGGCGACGCAGGACAGGATGGTGAACGGGTTCAACAGGTAACTATGAGAGAAGACGAAAGAGAAAGTGTGTGATGATAAAAGTACATGAACACATCCTGAATGTTCCCCGTGTCGTGCTTATATGTGCTGATTAGAGTGAGAGTGCACAATACATTAGTTTCATTATTAACACTGCTGTTCCTACTGTAGCGAGTCAAATGGTCGAACGTGAGAAAACAGATTAGGTATCAGGGACGCCTGATGAGGAACCGATCAATCAGTTCGTCTCCGGTCCATCCGGGCTGATCAGAAGACAGCGAGCTACGGCGGCTCAGAGTTCTGCAGGTCGCCCGACACGTCTCTCGACACGCTGACATGTTCGGGCGTTTGCTGCATGGAAACATGTTTAAAGGAAGTCTCTCTGGGAGGGTGTGTGGTACTTACAACATGGCCACTTTCAGAGGGATGTAGAACATTTCTTTGGGGCTTCTGATGAGCTCCAGGCAGTCCAGAGGGTAGCGGTCGGCCTCCAACGCATATTTCTGCTTCCTGAACTGAAACAGCATCAACATCAAACATGTCACAGAATACACACGTTTCAGTTCACTTACATGTAATAAATCCACGTATAACTATATAATGTGAGTACGACCATAACTAAAGCCGTGGAATAAGAATAACGTTTATACATATGTAGTAGCACGGCTGATGATGTAGCTGAAATCAATACATCATACGTTCATGTCTTTAACGTGTTCACCGTGATGTGATAATGAACACTTCAAAGGGAAGTTTCTTTTAAACCCTTTAATGTTCAAATATTTGTATTTTCTGTATTTTTAAAGACACATTATATTTTTCTTACCACTTGTTTGTTGTAGTCCTTCACGGTGAGGTACAGAGCCACAGCAGTGATCACGTCTGCCAACTGAAGACACAGACACACAGAAGGAGCAGCTGAGCCTCTGAACATATAATAAAGGCCAATGGTGCGTTCATGTGCACCTCGGATTCCAGCTATTCCAGCTCAAGAAATAAACGTTTATTGGTGTCAATACGGTGCTGGAAATATTCAGACTTTAGTTTATGAATACATGAAACTTCCTCGTCTTCATACTCACTATAAATGTCATCTCTGCGTAGTCCACCAAGAAGTGAAAGAGGTAAATGATGAGCGGAGTCTAAAGAGAAAGAAAAGGACAGTCAGCACAAACGTTCGACATATAAATCAGCATGTTTATGTGTGTGCATCTCTCACCTCATGGAAAACATCTCCAGAATAAGGTGAGACTCCCAAGTCAAGCAGAGCCAAACCTTCAACAACTGCAAACAAGCAAACACAACAACACGTCACAGAAAGACAGAGTTGGTCTTTATAATGTTTCCCCTTCTCTTAATCAGCTGCACAGCCTTTCTGCAGTCATGCAACTTCCTGTTACAGCTGCCTAATGAACAATTCATGAAGGGTTGATTAGTGTGTGTGTTCGTCTGTAAAAGAAACCTCAGTGTGGCTTCACTTCAAGGTGAGGCACCACCGCTGGAAAGGCCAAAAGAAAGGCTCTATATGTTAAACAAAATGTCATGAAATAATTGAAAAATGTGCATATTACACGAGCTGAAAGTCTGTATTTTATGAGAGACAAGCTGCACTTGTGTTTGTCTGAGCTAATATCAAGATCAATAATGAAGTAAGTAACCAAAGCAGCTACACATATTGCAACTAAAACAAGAGAGAGCTGCAGTTTTAGATAACCTGCACTGGCTCCAAGTGTCTCATAGGGTCCCTTTGGTCGTTTTATAATCCTTCACGGTCTCTTAGATCCTCTGCTGTCTGCTGGTTTTTAAATACAAGCTATCACACGGCCGGCCTTTTTTAAGTTATGCACCAATTAAAAACTATGGAATTATTTACCCAAGGCTATAAGAGATGTGAGCATTTTTAAACAACATTTGAAAACGTACATTAATAATCTGAATGTCCTTTAACTGTCCTTTGTTTTATTCCTGATCTTATAAATGTGTTCTTAAGTCTTTATTTGTTTTCTTTACGTATGCTATTGTTCTTAGCATTCCTGTTCTTACCTCTTTTTCTGTTATTCATGTGATTGCTTGGTGTTATTGCACTTATTTGCCTGTTTTTGTTTATTATCTTTGCCCTTTGAACTACACACCATGTATGAAATGTGTCTTATCTTATTACACACTGGTTACTACTGGCAGCTGTCATATAAGCACACACAGCAGTCAGGTGTGCAGTAGTTTCTGCAGAGCTGCAGTCATAAGAGGGGCAGTGTCAATCCTTTCACGACTGAAGTACATGTACTTTAAATAGTACTTGAGGAGGGTACTCATGTCCAGCTCTCATCTCGTGCTGGTTGCAGCACCATCATCTTTGAACCAGAGAACATCATGAAGAACCTCCATTAGAAAAGCGAGTATTTAAATCACAACGCAGCTGATACATATATTAATAAAGCGTTAGCGGGGTTTCTAAATGTGAACGGGAAATACAGGTTCTTTGTAGCTAAACCGGTTACCCACTTCACTCAATTACCGGGTAGCAGCGCCGAAAAGAGGAGGCAACCACTAAACAGCCGCTAAACCCCGCTTACCTCTCTTCCAGGCGGTCAGCGGAGACACCACCTCCACTCTCTCCGAGATCAGGTCCGCTAAACTGGATCTGTACAGGGCTGCACGGACCGTAATGGCTACAATCAAAAGTAGTGTCAAAGGAGCCGCCATCTTGACAAGGAAGGAAGCTCTCTCCGCCCTGCGAGGTGCACGATGGGAAATGAAGTTTTGTTTTTTGTAAAGGAAACTGAACGGAACTCCAAACGTAATCGCACTAAAATAAATAAAAACAATATTTATAGTAAAAAAGAATAACATTAATAACAAAAAAAATAATTACAATAATCATAATCATAATAATAATGATGATTATGGTAATACTATTAATAATAAGATACATATAGCTAATCGTAAATGTATTATATCTATTTTTTGGTCTTCTTTTACTGTTCTGAGAGTTGCTTATTAGCACTAATTATTAATTTCCAACTCTTTGTTGTAGATGACTTGCTCTACATTTGAAACCTCCAGTAGACATAAAGAGTAAATTCATCTTTACCAGTAAGCCACTGCAGGCAAAGAGGTTACTGCAAGGTATTTACAAAGCGGAACGATATATCCTGAGCATGTTTCCCCTCGGGACTCTTTATGTGTTGGATCAAAACACAATCGCTGTAAAGTTAGACGCATTACACCAATTGCTTTCCGCTAAGGATACTTTCATTTTATTAAAAAAAAAAATTCTCAGATTAAAAAGTCATTTAGAATATTTTAAGCAACCACCACATTTAATAACACAGCATAGCTACTGTTTAAATGAAAGCTTTCCAATAAAAGTACCATATAAAGAACAATATTCGAATACAAAATATCACCTGATGTTTTACTACGGTATCAATATTTCTACTACATCTACTTAAAAATAATTTATAATAATCATATAAGATTGTTTTAAATGTATGACTCATAATTACATCCATTTTGCACACCTATTGCACATTGTTGCACATGTTTAAAGTACATACACCTTTTTACTTTTTATTTTTAACTCTTATGTTAGCACAGTTTGTTTCTTTGCGCTACCCTTGTTAAATGTGGTTTTATTGTGTACTACTGCTACCTACCTACCTACCTCTATCTGAAAAAAAGTTTATTTAAGATTTATTTGTCAACCAACTCGACCAAACTTAACCAATATTATAACAATATTATTGTGATTGCTAGGTTATTATTTAATTATTACTTCTATATGACGTTGAATAAACAGCTGTACAGAGAAGGACCTGACACTGAATTTGAAAAATTAAATAAAACAGGAGGTTAAATAACAGTTAGTTGTTGGTAGGTTAGACAGGAAGTGGTTGCTGTTGCTGTGACGCCGTTAAGCTTCAGGGAAGACTTTCGTTTTCATTTCTTCACTGTTGTTGTAGTTCATTGTTAGGTAAAAGAAACATGGCAGGTTTGGAGGTGTTGTATACCTGTGTCGGTGGCAGCATTAGCTGTCCACAGGACGCTGTCGTGTGTTTCGTTCACTGGGAAATGATAAAGAGTGGATACAGGTGCATCGGGTCTGGAGACGAGGTAAATCAAACAAGCTAGCATTAGCTAAAACAATGTAACGGTGTGTTAACGCTAACATAATTAACTCTGTAGCGACAGCGATACACCAAACTCCGTTCAAAATACAGCCGATTAACGCTACATTGATGGTTCAGCAACATCGCAGTGGTCTTTTGGAGAAATGTATAATGTTATATTAATTATTTATGAATATTCTGACAACTTTGACAAACGGTTTCTACTGCTCGCTGTATGACAAGTTATAATTCGTATGAAGAGGATCATAGGAATAACAGAAACTGAACTAGATAATAAGCGAAATACGTGCTGCTTTGTGAATCTCTTATAACGTTACGCCGAATTGATGACTGGCTCTAAAACTATACAAATTAATTAGTTTGGTTTGTTTTTACTGAGGTTAATGACCTGTCCTTTACAGGAAAAAGATAAATCTGTAAATGTTTCAATGGATTTCTGTCATCGCTAACTTGCCCGGCTGCACATTCTAGCGTTAGCTTCCTCGATGAGCATTACTGAGGTTATCTAGCAAACTGTAATGTTTTGGAAAAACGCATTTAATAATTTTTTTGACGAGCTGTTGTATTTGATGCAGAATCAACCAGCAGTTGTTTTAAATAAAGACATTATGACGAGCTCTAAAAACTGTCTTGTCATCTTTAGCTAGCTAACCTAGTGTTGTTCCACTTTGGGCCAGTCACACTAACACACTACATTACACTTATATTAAGATCCTTTACTTCAGAAAAAGTACTAATAGCACACTGTATACTCCACTACAAGTAAAGTCGTGTAGTCATTATGCAGTACAATGTTTCACTATTATATATGATGCTATTGGATTACTATTACTGCTGCATTAATGTGTGTGTTGCATTTTACTGCTGTAGATGTTTAAGTTTCTGCACTGTTGGGTATTTTAATCTACAGCAATGCATCATATTCTATAAGGTCGCTGTCTTTTGAGAACCACATACCTCTAAAAAGTCTTTGTGAGATGCATTTTCCAGCTGATCTAAGAGGGTTTTTAAATAGTTTAGGAAGTAGGATAATGTTCTCAACCTATAAAGGAACACTTACTTCATCAGATTATCTGGAAGGGGATGAAAAAGTGTCATCATAAAAGTAACCAAAGCTGTCGGACAAATGTTTAGTAATAATGACAGTATTTACCTCTGAGATGTATTGGAATATAAAGTTGCATTAAATGGAAATACTGAAGTAATTTACCTTGAGTTTGTACTTCAGTACAGTACTTGGGTAAATGTACTACCACCACCTAGACACATTGTGATAAATTTGTCCTGACAGTGTTATTACGCAATCTCACTGTCCTCTAACCCCCACCCTCTATTTATCCCGTGTGTGTTTGCTATTTTTCTGTGTCTCTCGTCCCCTCTCTCTCCCACCTCCAGCCCTGCAGCAGTGATAAGAAGTCAGAGCTGCTGCCGGCTGACTGGAGCAGCAACAAGGAATTGTACAGTCTGCGATATAAAGCCAAAGACAGTGACACCCAGCTGCTGCTCAAAGCCATCTCTGTCGACTCCACTCTGATCTTCAACCTGATGGTAGGAACAGCTGACTAACATGCAGAGAAATGTGCACGCCACCAACATATAGATGTGTTTTGAAAGACAAGTAGGTTGATGCTGTTGGTCCTTTTACATATCCGTCCCCAGGGGTCCATTGCATCACAATACGTCCATACATTAGGATATGTTGAGATTCTGTCTGGTTTCTTTTCTGTATTATTTTGAGAAACTAATCTATACCAGGTAATAATCTTGTGATTGTGTGTGTGTGTGTGTGTGTGTGTGTGTGTGTGTGTGTGTGTGTGTGTGTGTGTGTGTGTGTGTGTGTGTGTGTGTGTGTGTGTGTCTTTGGGTTCTATCAATGTGTGTTTGTGTGTGAAGAGCTCCGGCACACAGCAGGTGTCAGACCTGACGGTGAACATCAGCGATCACGTGGAGGCTGACCAGTTGCGCACATTTGACAGGTTGGTGTTTGATTAGTTTTATTTATTTGTGTTGCATATGTAGCTACATGCTTCTGAGACATGGCCATAACAAAACAAACTAAAAGTCAATATATAAAGGCTGAAACTGAACTAAGAAATAGCAAACAAACTAATACTAAACTAAAATTAAATTGAAACGTCTAAAGTCAACATGATGGTGCACATTGATGCTTCAAATAAAATGTCTTTCTATGGTCTTTGTCTTCTCATCTAAAAACAAACGTTTGTACATTATCTGGTATATATACGTAACGTCTTACTGCTCCTGTCTGTGTATTGTAAACAATGGCTTTATATTGCTCATGTGTTCCCGACACTTCCACTCAGTAGCGTGTGGAAGTGAAACTAGTTGAGTGCTTTTAGTTTAATGTTTTCCTTCACAGGATCATCAACTATCAGGAAGCACAGGACACTTATACTACACTTAAGTTAAAAGCAACTCGTTCTTTGCAGTGTGTTCAGGGATGCAGACAGTCTGTCAGAGAAGGTGAAGACTCAGCTGCTGCCCTCCCAGGAGACGCCAACAGGACAGAAAAAGGGTCGGAGGGAGGAAAGTGAGGAGCAGAGACGAAGAAGAGAGGACAGTGACCCCCTCCGCATCCCCAACAGACAGCCTCGCCAGGGACCCCCGCCACACTGGTGGGTGATGACAGGAAACTGTCTGAACGTAACCTTCACACAGAAAGTATTCTTGTGTGATAGACTGCAGCAGTATGTTTGCAGTTTCTTCTCAAAGCACATCTGGATTTAAGCTTTTTCAGGCTCACTGACACCAAAATAATTCATTTCATCAATTTGATTCTACTGCTGCATTTTCCACCAACTAGCACTTAAAGCAGGGGGGGGGGACCTTTATCCTATCAAGGGCCATTTTATTTTTTTACAACATCCTTACTATGTCCATACTAATTATTGAACTCATAACCCTGTGATAACTGCACAGCAGTGGTGGGACAGTCTGTTCTTGGTGTGGGGGTCTACCTCTCTATCTCTCCATGTTTGTATGTTCCGCTCTGCAGAGAGCTGCTTGTTGGACCAAACTCCACCGAAGAGCGTTAACTTTATCCAAACACACTCGTCCTCTCAGCTCGTGCAGTTCAGCATGTTTCCTGCAGTAATGACGCTCGAGAGCCTTTTTCATCACCGCACAAACTAGACACTACAACTACAACTACAACTACGCACAAACTCGACTCACTGGCCTTTAACTTCCACAGAGAAATAATCGTTCGTCCATTTCTCCTGGAAAGTGCGACATACCACATCCATCTTTCTCTTCTTTAGCCACGCTGCGTTCACTGATGTCAACGAGTCTCGTTTAAAATTGACGTTTTTTGACATGACGTGACCACGTGATGACACTCGTGTTGTGTTCAAGGACCCGGACCTTGGCCAGGAAAAACAGTCAGTCGCCTGATTTATTCTATTGGCGTCTAGATTATTTAGTGTTTTCTTTTCTAGTGGATTGTTTTGCGTGTGTTTATGAATTACCTCGAGGGTCGGATCAAAAGGTTCCCCATCCCTGACTTAAAGTCTTCACGTCCTTCTAGGAAACTACTGGCATAAATCCTAAGCCTCAAATATTCTTAATTATATTTAGAAGTTTTAATTACAGTATCAAACATTGTGCTGGTCCAGGGAATTATATAGAATTATATGACATTAATCTACTGGTTTCCACCCGCTGCATGCTTTTCATTTAGTCATTAAAGTGTATAAATCTAGTCTATAAATTATAAATAAATGTATCAACTGTCGGAGGAAGTGGCTTAGAGAGAGTTTGATTTGATGAACGGACCACTTGCTGTTGCCACGTTAACCCCGATCAATCAGGGCTAGAAATATTATGGATTTTGATTTAGTCAAGTACTTCCTCGTTCCAGGTTCTCACTTTTATAGTTTTCTGCAACTCATTATTATTTTCATCATTGATTATTCTGCCAACTGTGACAAGTCCAAAATATAATAAGGACCTCGTCAATAAACTGACCAATCGTCTCAGATCTGTACTGAACATCTTTGAACTGTCAATCACAAAACAACAATTTGATTATATCACCTTTTGGCTTTTGGAAATAATCTGCAGATGAATCAATCTTCAGATAATCATTAGTTGCAGCTGGAAACACCTTCTTGTTTTAAAATTATAGATTAGCACAATAAGTTATTCTCTCCATACTTTGAATATCAGTCACAATATCCAGTCAGTTGTTGGAGGTTCATTCTACAGTTTCCTGCTGGCTGCTAATAAACCAATAAATGAGCTGCGATATCAACCAACCAATCAACCAATCAACCAATCAATCAACTAACCAATCAACCAATCAATCAACCAATCAATCAACCAACCAATCAACCAATCAATCAATCAACCAATCAACTAACCAATCAATCAACCAATCAATCAACCAACCAATCAATCAACCAATCAACCAATCAATCAACCAACCAACCAATCAATCAAACCTCTTTCATAGAGAACTTCTCATGCACAAAAAAAGTTAAAACAAAGTGGTTCAACATTTCCCAAAATAGACTGGAGAGAAAACTATTCTGTCTGACGGACCATCTCACCTGTACTCACCTGCACATGTTTTAAATGAGAGTTTTAAAATATTTAATCAAATTCCAAAAACAGAATTCTCTCCAAAGACCCCAAACTGGTGGAAGTAGACGGTTCTCCCTTTAAATGTCAGAACACCACAAACCCTCAAGCTCAAATGTGTATATGACCTCCCTCAATCACACACACACACAGACACACACACACAGACACACACACACAGACACACACACACACACACACAGACGCACACAGACACACACAGACACACACTGAGTCTGTCTCTTTGTAGAAAGTCTAGACGGAGGAGCTGTTGTTTGACTACAACTGCAGAGAGTAAATGAGGGCAGAGCTCGGGCAGCTTGTCTGTATGTGTGCGTGTGTGTGTGTGTGCGCGTGTGTGTGTGTGTGTGTGTGTGTGTGTGTGTGTGTGTGGATTCAGCCTCTGCTTTTCACTTGTCTCATCTGCCTCCTCTTCTCCTCCCCCATCCTCTTAGCTGTGACCCGATCAGATGAGATGTGAGGTGATGTCAGCACTTTATCGACCTCGCTGCTGTCGCCTCCTCATCTCCAGAGGGAGGGAGGGAGGGAGATAGAGAGAGGGGGGGGATAAGGATGAGATCAAAACAATGACAGATGGAGTAAACCAAAATCTGAGAAAAGACTAAAGGGAGAGAAAAAAACAAAAAAAACAGATAAGGTGCAGAAAGATGGAGAGAGGAGTGAGAGAGACGAGGATGAAGAGTGAGAAAGCAAAAACTGAGTCAGGGCTGCAGAGAGTGTTGGAAAACAGGCGAGGAGGGAGTGAAGGAGGAGGGAGTGAAGGAGGAGGAGGAGGGAGTAAAGGAGGAGGAGGAGGAGGGAGTGAAGGAGGAGGGAATAAAGGAGGAGGAGGAGGAGGAGGGAGTAAAGAAGGAGGGAGTAAAGGAGGAGGAGGAGGGAGTGAAGGAGGAGGGAGTAAAGGAGGAGGGAGTAAAGGAGGAGGAGGGAGTGAAGGAGGAGGGAGTAAAGGAGGAGGGAGTAAAGGAGGAGGAGGGAGTAAAGAAGGAGGGAGTAAAGGAGGAGGAGGAGGGAGTGAAGGAGGAGGGAGTAAAGGAGGAGGAGAGAGTAAAGGAGGAGGAGGAGGAAGGAGTAAAGAAGGAGGATGAGGGAGTGAAGGAGGAGGGAGTAAAGGAGGAGGGAGTAAAGGAGGAGGGAGTAAAGAAGGAGGAGGGAGAAAAGGAGGAGAAGGGAGTAAAGGAGGAGGAGGAGGGAGTAGAGGAGGAGGGAGCAAAGGAGGAAGGGGGGAGTAAAGGAGGAGGGAGTGAAGGAGGAGGGAGTAAAGAAGGAGGAGGGAGTAAAGGAGGAGGAGGGAGTAAAGGAGGGAGTAAAGGAGAAGGGGGAGGGAGTAAAGGAGGAGGAGGGAGTAAAGGAGGAGGAGGAGGGAGTAAAGGAGGAGGGAGTAAAGAAGGAGGAGGAGGAGGGAGCAAAGGAGGAGTAGAAGAGGGAGCAAAGGAGGAGGATGAGGGAGTAGAGGAGGGAGTGGAGGAGGAGGGAGCAAAGGAAGAGGGAGTGGAGGAGAAGGAGGGAGTAAAGGAGGAGGAGAAGGAGGGAGTAACGGAGGAGTAATAATGGAAAAGTGTCACTGGCTTTTTATTCCGTCGTTGGACTAAATGTCAATCAAACGTTTGTTGTTGCTCTTCAGATTCTGAACTTCCTGTATTTGGTTTGAAAATGTCCGCTTCATCCAAAAACATAATTTCACACTAAAAAGGTTTTTGGTTCGAATCAAACTGAGAAGTCAGAAAGTCTTAAAACCAATTTAGATTTGTGAACTCTTTATTATCTCCATCACTTCCTGCCACGATGTTCTGCAGCGTCCTTCTGCTCCACCGTGAGCTGGAATCAGACTCTGTTCTTATCTGAACATCTTAATCCTGTTACTTTCACATGAGAACACTTACACATTTCCTTATCTCCAACACGCCGGCTGTGTGTCCTCATGTCCACGCCAACATGCACGACTACGCCTCGCTCACTGAGACTCCACAGCGTTCCCATATTACCTCGTTGGTCATTTCTATTATAGGTAATAACTTAGTGGTGTCATCACATCCACATATTTATATATTATTACAGTATTCATTCTACTGTACAGTATCTAATGTTACATTCTGTTTATATTTATATGTATAGATTTTTCTCATCGTGTTTGGCATCATTTGATTTCTTATTTATGTCTTTCATCGCCAACAACTACGCTGTTACTGCTAACTCGCTGTTGTGCATATACAATCTATAAAATGTCATAAAATAGTTCAAGAGAAGCCCGTAAATCTTTCTTCAGCATCTTTAAATGTCTTGTTTTGTCCGACCAACAATCCAAACTCAAAGATATTCAGTTTGCAATGATATAAAACAGCAAATATTCACATGTGAGAATCTCTTAAGATGGTAATAGCATCAGTTTTTATTAAATAAGATTATTCATGAACAATGGATTAAATGTTTTCTCAGGCGCGACCCCATGGTTCCCCCGTTCGCCGCTGGAGGAGCAGATCTGGATCCCTTCGGGTGAGTCCGTCTCTGTCCCTCATGATAAATCCCTACAAATGATTTTCATGGAAATCATTTTGCAGATATATATTTAAGCACCAGCGTGGTTTTTGTTCTAATCTGGGATTTTGGGGATGAACAGTCCGTCCACGCAGTAACAGACGCAGCGGAGGATTACTGGCTCGCCCTGCCAGCTGAATGTGAACCTCAGATATTAGAGCTTCAGGATGAGGAGAAAATACTGAACCAAAAGCAATGAAGTCAGCGTTTAGTGTCACGAGCATCAGGGCGAGCATCAGGGCGAGCACCTCCCCCCCCCCCTCTGTTCTACTCATACATGCATCTTGTTGTCTTTTATCTCTCATGCATTTTTATGTCAAAAATAATTTGACATCCTTAAAACAGTAGCCCATAAAAAACCTTTTTGCTCCCTCCATTAAACACATCGCCCCCTCGGCCCCTCGCCCCCTGGGCCCCTGATGTTTCACGGGTTTGAACGTTTGAGAAATATCAATGTTCAGCTCAAATAATAAAACTCATTAGAGAAAAAGTGAGTGAAAAAAAAGATAAAATACACATAACCCCCCCCCCCCTCCTTCACTCCCCGCAGGACTCGCGGCGGTGGCGGGATGATAGTCGACCCGTTGAGGTCGGGGTATCCTCGCTCTGGTTTTGACCCCTCAATCGGGATACCAGACATTCTGCCTCCCGGAGCTGTTCCCCCGGGGGCTCGCTTTGACCCGTTTGGACCCGTCGGACGACACAGACCAGGGTGAGACACACACACACACACACACACACACACACACACACACACACACACACACACACACACACACACACACACACACACACACACACACAAAGCTCAACTGGAACAATGCGACTCCTGAAATTGACGTGAAGTGATTCACAAGAAGGAAGACGTCTCACTCTGTTTCTGTACTTACAACAATTACAACAATTTGTGTCCGCGTTCAGACGCCACCCTGCAGAGAACACACACAGCCCACAGCCGAGTGTAACTTCGTCAGCTGGTATGACTTGCCGACGGCACTTTTGTTATTTTAACCAGCGAAAGCATCGGACACCGCCGGCTTTGCTGACGAGAAAGAAAACACTCTGCACAAACGTTCTGCAGGGAGTTCCATAGTTTTGGGGCATATTGCCGATATTCTTATTGCTGTGTTTGTATTTAATAAACCTGCAGCAGAGGATCTCAGAGGCTGTGGAGGATTATAAAGAGACAAAGAATAAGTAATGTAGGTCAGCCCCAACACATTATGAGCCTTGTAAACAAGTGAAAGAACTTTCTAATCAACACTAAAAGCCTCTGGGAGCTGCTGCAGGTGAGATACAGATGTGAGACAGTGTTGGTGGTGAGACACACACACACACACACACACACACACACACAAACATATATATATACACACACACACACAGGTGGTGGTTTGTGCGTCTCTGGGGAGACTCGCAACAGTATAAATACGACAATGATGACAGTTTCCACATGTCTGTGTTTCTCTTCTTTAGCCCGGACCCGGACCACATGCCCCCGCCCGGCTACGACGACATGTTCATGTAGTACTTCCTTTTATTTCTACTTCCTGTTTGCTACTCACACCATCCTGTCCTCCAGCCAATAGGAGCCAGGAGGAAGCCCTCACCTTCACCTCCTTCAGGGTTTGATCCAGTTTAGTGGCCTGAAAATCAAAACTGTTTTTGAGAACGAGGGTTTGTTTTCTTAGTTTTGGTTCCATATAACTAATGTATAACTCGTGTATATAACGTAGATGTCCTCTGCTCCTGGTGTTAAATATACATCAGCAAATCAATGCATTAGCGGGTTTTTCCTCTGCTTCCTAAATGATAGAAGTTTAGATTCTTATCGTCCCATTAAACACCTTGTAGTTAATAATTTATTCACATTTCTTGTTTTTCTCTTGTGGATACATTAAAAAAAAAGCATGAAATAAGGTTCTTTAGGTTTCTGGTTTGGATTGTTAATGATTAAACGACATGGTTGATGAAATATTTAATGCCAAAATAAAAATCTGAAACTTTCTGGTCTGTTGCTGTTGACTGTGTTTGTCTGGATTATACTATAATGTCACGATATCCCGAGACACACGTGCCACTATGTGTCTTTCCAGCTTTACTCCCTCTTTATAAAACTTCCTTACAGATTTGATTTGAGTGTTATATCTGGAGTGTGTATCAGAAACGCTACTAAAGAGAAGGTGCTTATAAATCCAGAGAGGTCCAATGTGTCGATCCAACCCTCGAGGATAATAAAGTCTGAACTTTAACTTTCTTTAATGGAGCCCCAACATGTAACATTCAGAAAGCTTCTGCATGGACTCACTTAGAAACCCGAGCAGCAGCGACACGCGCGCATCCCGCACGAGCTCTGCACGAGCGGAGTTCATTCAACGTGATCTCACGTCAGCGCAGCGAAGAGAACAACATGTCACGCGGATGAAAGAAACCTTTACGTTTGCAGAGCTGCAGTCGTGACGACATGATTGTGTTGCTCGCGCGTGGCATCCTGAATGCAAAGCTTTATTAATATGTTAATATATAAACACCATTACAGTCCGTTCAGTCCTTTGTTGTTTGTATTCTCACGGGGAACGTCTTCTGTCCTCCCCCTCTTTGTTTACAGACTTTATTTCTCCTTGCAGAGCTCATTACTTTCAGCTCAACAAGCTGTCCTCCCCCCTGCAGGCAGGAGGCAAACATCCATCTCATCCTCTTCACTTGTGCTGGGGAGGGCTGCTGGGGAGGGCTGCAAGGGAAGTACACGCCACAGGTAGTGTAGGTCACAGCTGTGCTCGTTAAAGCAGGTGTTTTATATCAGTGTGCACATTACATATACAACATATACAGCATAACAAATAGTTTGTTTTTTAGGGTTTATTGATCAAATCTCCAAATTGGACCCCTGAAGAGGATTTATTTTAATCTATATGTTAATTTAGCTTCACCTCAACCCCCTTTGTGTAGTAATAATCCAATAATATTATATATAACAGTATAAAAGTCACTACTTTAAATACATTTATCTGATAATACTTTTAACATACTTAAGTAAAGAATGTGGATTCTGCTGCACATCAACAGGTTTTACAGGTAAAAGCTTTAAGAGACAAACAACAGATTAAAAACAACCAAACTGAAGTTTTATTGGTCACGTTAACACAATCATACTTAAAAATCAGCATGGTCGTTAGTACAGTATACAGCTCCTCAGTATGTACAGGAACAAGGCATCTTTACACCTTTACAGCGTCACACACTAATAACATGCAGGTTCACTGGCTTCCACACAAAGCAGCGTTTTAAATATGGGTGAGATGTTTCTCCAAATGATGACGTAAAAAATCCATATATATATATATATATATATATATATATATGTGTATGTGTATATGTATATATATATATATATGTGTATATGTATATATATATATATATATGTGTGTGTATTCAATGGATTAATTTCTCCAGTGAGAATATATGATAAAGTGTTTCTCTTTCTTCAGTTATAGAATATTTAAAGCTCCCTACATTCATTTATTTGATTTCAAATTGGATCATTTATTAAGAGGAATTAAATCTTCAGTAGGATTTTAATATATTTTTTAAATATTGAGGAATAATCGGCACAAATAAACACTTGTCAGATTATGGAATGATTTTAACGACATACACAAGTAACTGCGCTCTTCACAAATGGAGCAAACCGGAGTGAATGTTCTGTTATGGGGAGGGAAAATGTATTTAATTAACACTCTTCAGTCTTTGTGGATGTAATAACAACACATGTGGATTCTGTGTGGTGTGTGTCTAATTGAATAAATTCAATCTGTGCCATAAAAAGTAAAAATCTTATAAAATCATTCTTAAAATATGGAATAAAAAACAAATGTTCCCATTTTTATATAATATTTCGTAAGGAAACGGATGAACTTGTGCTGTTGACGCTTCACATTTCTGTTTTTGTGTTACAGTGCTGCCTGAACCAGATCAACCGCGTACAGTTTCATACATCCAGTACAGAAAATCAATCAAGATTATTGTTTTATCATTTGTCACCAAAAAATGCTCCAATTCTTTTAATGTCTTCAGCATTTTAACACATAACACGAAGAGAAAAATGGGAAGAAAAGCCCTTAAAGTAACTAATAAAACATTAATTGTTAACATTTCTGGATATAAATTGTAAAAATACTGAGCAAAATCGTAAAACAACCCTCCTCTGCTTTATAACAGTTTCACTCATGTTAAAGGGACATGTCACTTGTCTAAATATTTTCTTTACGACTGAGTGTAATCAGTTTCCTTATAACAATCTGACACCTGACAGTGAAACTAAGTGATATATCCCTTTAACGTTATTTTCTGTGCTAAATGTTACTTTCATTGTCATATTGATTGCTAAACAATTCACATCTTTGATTCACGAACACACACAACTTCTTTCTCAGGCCACGTAATATTTTTTTCATACATTTCATAGACTTTAATATGCATTTAATTTCATTCTGGTATCTGAAAGCGATATTTCACCTGCATGGAATTCTTTATTTTCTTTTGTGTCACTTTCTTGTTCCTGCTTTTATTTTGAAGGCTAGAATTTTAACTGCTAACAAACAGTTCAGCCCCAAAACAAATGTTCCACCTGAGTGAAATATCGCTTTATCTCGTTAAATACACATCTAATAACTCGTTTAAGACGGAATAATACAAAATAAAAAGAGCAGGAATGTTTATACAATAGTGTTTCCAAGGCGACTGAAATCATGTGACTGTTTACACCATGTGACCGACGGATATTTGTGATATTGCGTGACGTGACGATGGCGCCACCTCCTCCTGCGTTACAGCATTAAATTGTACATTCATTGAGTCTCTGAGTAAAATGCTACTGCTGTGTGTGTTACATCTGTGCATATTGTATCTGTACATAAAGGGAAGCGTCCCGCTTGTGAGGAGGAAGAACCTTTCTGTCTGGGTTTGTCTAACGGAACAAACGGAGGGTTTTTAGGTTGTAAACTGTTATTTCTATTTTCAGCTGCTTTTTGAGCTTGTTTTTTTTTTCTTACAGAACTGGCAACCTTCTCTGGTTATTTTCTGCAGCAGCAGGATGTGTAGTGATTAATGAGGCTGAGCTCGGGGTCAGAACCCGGCACACGGCTGCTGAAGTGTCCTTGAGTAAAGCACTGAATCGTTAAGCAGCTACAGGCTCACTGCACTGCAACTGACCTTCGACCTCTTGACCCCTCATGTGGAGAAGGGGGGATGTTTTTGTTCAGGAGACAGTTTATCAGAAGAAATATATATATATAGGTTTTCTTGTAAGTTAGAGCTCTGATATAATTACTTTAATCCACTTACCAATGTATCCTGCAACGATGCATCCTTCAGAACCTGCCTGAGAATCATCACGTTTTTAACTTTTCTTCTGCATCAAAGTAATCCAGTGATAGTTGTCTGTACATCCACTGGTACACTGCAAACATCACCTGCTAATATGTAATTCGGCGTACTTTAAATGGTACCAAACTGCCAAAAAATGGAGGAATGAGCACTGAATCCATGGCAACATTTTACTTCCTGTTTACTCCCAAAGCACCATGTAGTTCCAAATATCTATATATTTAAATATTTGTATAATCCTGGAACAGGTGACACACTCCTCTATCTAATCACAGAGAGATATTTGTCCATTGCAGACACACACACATATATATATATATATATATATATATATATATATATATATATATATACACACACATCGCTCCAACTAAGTTATTTACATCCTAATAATCAGAGGTGTAGGTAAACATCTTCAAAAAGGCAGAGCAGTTTAAATTAAATGTTTAATCTGACTGTAATGTATTAAAAAGATTCTATTTTTCACTGAGCAATGATCCTAACAGGCGATAAAAATACTTTATACTGATTGATGTAATATCGGCGTCATAGAACAGGAATTTGCCTTTAAATTGTAATAAATAAATGACTGAAAATTGCCTTATTTACTTACTTTCACTGTAAAACTCTTTTAATATTGCAAAAAACAATACAACAACCTTTGAGAAAGATTAGCAGAACATTGTTATAATGAGGCTATAACAGTCAAACCGTGTTGTTTGTTTGGTATTGTTCAGTGAAGTTGAATTTTATTTAATGTACAATAAACAACAGCTGCATCTTACTGAAAGCAGCATGGTCATCCTAGTTCAGCGGAGAACAGCTGATTTACCTCTTTAAAATGTAAATTACAAGTTGTTTGCTGTATTTCTTCTAGCAAGCACAGCCGCCAGTCTTTTCCCTTTAAAATAACTTTTTATACAGAATTGTTATCACATTTTTAAAGACTAGCAAGTACTGTGTCAACCAAATGAATAAAAAACATCTGCTTCGGTTTTGTTTGTCTGCTTTGTCCTCACGATTTGCTGCAGTAAGTTCTGACTGCTCAGCTAAATTCTGCCCTTGGTCCGGTGGGAGTGAAAGCTTCCACTTATAAATGATTTGTACTAGAAATGTGTCATTTATTCCCACACAGGACTTCTGTGTGTCCCCTCAGGTTTATATATTTCCCTCAATCAAGAGCTTTTTAAGAGTTTATAGAGTCTCCTCTGCCGTGCCCTCACAAGGACTTTCCATGACATCCGAGAACTGCTCTACCAACAGTGCTTGATATAAATAGACTATTTCTATGGTAACAGAGTCATCGTGCTGCCGACAGAATAAAGATTGATTTTCTCTGTGTCTTTGGTCAAGGTGCTCGCGTTTGTGTCTTGACATTCAAGCGCGTCACGGAGGAACAGAAACATAGTTTAGTTTTCTTTTCAGACGCTGCAGACTCACACGTCCTTCCTCTGTCCTCTGTTTTATATTCTAGTGAGGATCCAATCATGTCTTTTATTTTGTGTTCATTGTTGTTGATCTTTTATGGATAAATCCTTCAACACCAACTAGTAACAATGTCCCATTCATGGATGGATTACTGAACAGGTCTACTGGGAACAGGCCCAGAGGCCCAACGTACAAGATGTCACACAAAGAGACACGTACCAACGAGGAAGAGACTCACAATGACCACAAAGAGACACAAAACCATATAGAGATGCAGAACTACTACAAAGAGACACAAAGAGACCTACAACCACTATGAAAATGAGCATAACAACCACAAAGAGACACTAAATGACTACAAAGACACACGTTCCAACCAGGAAGAGACTCAAAATGACCAAAAACAAACATCAAAGGACTACAAATAGACACAAAACAACACTTAATGACTACAAAGAGACACATAAATTGCCCCTATGCAGGAGAGGTGGTGTGCACTTGGTCCGTTACTTTATCCTCACGGTGTTATTTTTAATTTGAACTGCCTCTAAAGAAGAACCGACTCTTTAATTGTACTTTCTCAGAGAAGACGACGTGCAGCAAACGTGCTGTGAAGAGTTATTATCGATTGTATGCTGCAGCCCTGATGTGTGTATATTTCTTTTGTGTGGGCCCTGACCTTTTCCTGATGTTCTCTTTTGCTGTGTGATCTGAGTCCCTTGGTGTCTTTTGACTCCCTGCCCCCTTCTTCTTCTGTGCACTTCTCCTGATCTGTTGAGTCTCTGTGGACCCTGACATTCTCCTTGTGTTCTTGCCCTTCTGCTGTCTTTCCTTTTTTTTTTCTGTCCCTTTCTTGCTGATTCTCTGTCTCTTGTTGCTCTTTGCACTCCTTGCCTCTTTTTTGCTCTGCTAATGATGTTGCATCTTGTGTCTGGTGCTTGCTACCCCTGTCCCTTGGTTTCTGTGATCCTTTTGAATTGTGAAGACTGTCTGTGGTTACTGGCTGTGGGAAACTGTGAAGTTTTTTTCGTCTGCTCTGTTTGGGTTGTTTTCTTTTTGCTTGTGACCTGTTTGACTGTGTCGTGCTGCCTCTTTTGCCTTCTTCTCCCTGACTCTTGCCTGCTCTCCTGACCTTTTTCGTTTGATCCTCTGCGTTTCTGTGCTTGAACTGCATTCTGTGGCTTTGCTATGCTGATGGATGGCTTGCTTTCTTCTGTGTTTGTGTTGCAGGGCTTGTCTTGTTGATCCTTTGGTGTCTTGATTGACCTGTGGACTTCTGCTGCTGTCTTGTCTTCCTCTTTCTGTCTGACTTCTTGACTGATTTTGTCTGCTTGCTTGTGACTCTGCTGTTATTCATCCTTCTGCTGATTCCTTTTGCTGCTGATTGATGAGTCTTGTTCTGTGCTTCTGCGTGCTGCTTGTGCTCTTGTTGACTTTCTCCTGTGTCTAGAATTTGCTTGAGTCCTAGCTGCTTCCTTGTTGACTTGTGCTGTTTGCTGTTCTCTTGCTTTGATTGCCTTTGCTTCTGTTCTCAGCTCTTCCTTTTTCTCTTTTCTGCTGGCCTGAGCCTCTTGCTCTTCTCTTGGTTTTTGACTTGTATGTTTGTTGGGTCTGATGTTTATCTTGGCTCTGGTCACTCTGCTTTCCCTGATCTTCTTTCTGCTCTTTCTTTTCTGATGGCTCTGATCCTGCTGAATTGATGTGGTGTGTCTGTTCTGTTTGTCTTGAATGTGTTGATCTGCTTGACTTTTCTCTCTGATTCTACTTTTCTTTGTCTTGCTGACTGCTCTGCTTGAATTTTTGTCTTGCTCTCTCTTTTTGACCTTCTTCCTGCTGACCTGTGACTTTTCTTCTTTGCTTTCTTCTGAGTGTGGGCTGGCTCTCTCTCTCTCTATGACTCTCTGCTCTGGGTCTCTTTCGTGTGCTTTGACTGAGAATTTCTCTGCTGTTGTCTTGTCTGCTGACTGTTTTTGCCTCATGCTCTCTGAAAGCTTTTCGACTTTACTGTGTTTTTGATGTGTGTGCTCTCTTTTTTGGACTGTTCTTGTGAGTTGATTCTTTTTTTTGGTTGTTTGTGTTGCCTCTTCTGCTTTTACTTATTTGCTCTGAATTTTTGTTTTCTGACTGGTTTCTTGGCTTGTGATGATTAGATCGTGACTCCTGTGTGCTTCTTGTGCATGCGTGACTCGACTGCTCTTGGTTTGAATTTTTCTTCCTTTTTGACCTCTGGTGGCTCTTCTGTGTGATGGCATTCTCTTGCTGTGACCCTTTTGTCTGTTTGATCCTCATCTCCTCTTTGCTTGTGTGTTGCATGTTTTCTGTGCTGCCTCTTTCTGCTCTGCTCTGCTCCTGTGTGTTTTGCCGTGACTGTTCTCTTTCCTTCATTGCTTTTGACTGACTGCTGCTTGATGCCTTCTTGTGACTGCTTCCTTGTCTTTGCTCTGGCTTGACTGTTGTGTCTTTCTGTTTCATGTCTGCCTCTTCCTGTGCTGCTTTGTGTTGCCTTGTGGCTGTCTTCCTGTCTGAAAATGTTTGACTTCTCGCTTTTCTTTTGTGTCTGTGGTGGCTTTCTGACGTGCTCTTGACTGGTGCTTGTGCATGTTGCTGGGCTTTTTCTTGAATTTTGATCTGATTTCTTCTTCTGATCGTTTGTTTTTTTCTTTTGTGTGACTTTTTCTTGTGTGTTGTTGAACTTCTTGCTTCTTCTCTGCCTGCTCTGCTGTTTTCCTGACTCTGCCTTGTTGCCTTCTCTCTCTTGACTTTTCTCTTTCTGTCTTGTGTCTGATGGCCCTTCCTGTCTGTTTGTGTGTCTTTGAATTGTCTCTTCTTTGTTTTTCTTGTGTGTTTTCTCTGCTTCTGAATCTTACCCTCACGTGTTCTTGTGCTTCTCTTTGTTCTGTCTTGTTCTGTTTATTTGTGTTGCCCCTGCTTCTATGTGTCCTGCTTTTGATGCTTTCCTGTCGTCTTGATTCTGGGGGGACTTGTTTGTGCCTCGTGTCTTTGTAACCTTTTGACTTGATCTCGTCTCCTTCTGTCTTCTCTGGTCGTGGTGCTTTTGTCTCTGAACTGTGGCTTCTTGCTGTTTGCTCTTGATTGGTGTCTTTCTGTCTCTGTGCTGTGTTGACCTGTGTGTGAATGCTTGACTGATCGGTTGATTTCTGAACTGTGTGTGTTGTTCTCTCTTTTTCTTGCTCTTTTTTGGCTGAGCTTGCTCTTGTGTGTCTGGCTGATCTGCTCTCCTGCCTCTTGCTCTAGCTGATTTTCTGCCTGGACTGTCATGAAATTCTCTTGTGCATCTTGAGTGTGCCTCTCTGTGCCTTGCTCTCTTGATGAACTCTCTCCTTCTTGAATTGTCTTTTTTCTGTGTGACTCTACTGCTGGCTTCTTCTGATTTGTCTGATGACTTTCATTCTTGCTCTTCTGCTTTGTCTTGCTCTGCTGATTCCTCTGGTGGTGGATATGTGGCTGAGATGTCTCTTTCTAGCTGGTGAACATTATGCTCTTTTGCTCTGCTTCTTTTTTTTTCCTGGACTTTGCCCTTTGATGCTTGGAATCTCTCTCTCTGAACTCCTTTCTGCTTTTCTTCTGATTTGCTGTTCTGACTCTTTCGTTTTCTGCTGCTGGCTTTCTCTGTTCTTTGATTCTCTCTGAACTGACTTACTTGATTGTTTGCTTGTTCTCCTCTTCTATGCTTTCTGATTGCTGTTTCTGTCTTTGATGATGTGCTGCTCTGTTTGCTCTCGTTGTTGTGATGACTTGTTTGTCTGTTTGGTGCTCCTGTGCATGTCTTCTTGCTTTTTGCTGTGTGAGTCTCTGATCTGAACTCTGTTCTGTCCTTGATTGATTGTGACTTTGTCTATTGATCTGTTCTGACATCCTTTCTCTTGCTTGTCTGATGACTTGACTGATCTCTTTGCCTTGACTTCGTGCTCACTGTTGAATCTCATGAGTTTGGCTTTTCTTCTGGAAATTGACTGATTTTTGCACTTGTGATGAGCTTGATTTTCTCTTGCTCTGCTCTCTTTCTCCTTCTTGAGTTCTGAATCTGGAGTTGTGTATCCTGTGGCTGTTGTTGTCTTACCTGCTGCTGTGCTCTGAAACTGCTTTTTGAGCCTTTTGTCTGGCTCTTCTGTTGGATGCTCTTTCCTCTTGCTGCTCTAGTCTGATTATCTCGCTTGACTCCTTTTTTCTATGTGCTGTCTCTTCTGCTTGCTGAACTGGTTTTTCCGTTGGTGATGCCTTGTCTGGACTCTCTCTCTCACTGTTTTGATGTGCTCTGTTGTTCTTCTGATCTGTGTCTCTGCTGAAAATCTCTTGATGTGTCTTTCCTGTTGAAGCTTTTTCTGTGGCTGTCTTCTGCTGTTTTGTTGTTTGGTGCTTTGCTTCTTTTTCTGCCTGGTCTGGTTCTCTCCTTTTTCTGATTTGATCGATCTCTGGACTGCTTACTGCTTTGCTTGCTTGATGTGATTCTTGATGCTCTTGTCTTCTCTTCTGCCTCTGTTTCTCTACTTGCTTCTTCTTGGATTGTCTCTTCTTTGAATGTTCTGATTTTCTGACTGATCTGCTGTCTTCCTCTTATTCATGTGCCTGCTGTCTGTGAATCTTTGGACCTCTTGGTCTCCTGGTCTGTGGCCTCTTCCTCCTTATGCTGTGTTATGCTTGTCTTCCTTGTGTGCTTGAGTGCTGAGTGGATGCTCTTCATTCTTGCTAGATGCTCTGTGTCTCTTGCCTCTGCTTGATTCTTGATCTGAAGACTGGTTGTGCGTCCTATTTCCTCTTGTGTTACTGCTGTGTGTCTCTTGACTTGTTCATGCTGTCTTGCTGTACTCTTCTGCTTTTGTGCTGCTGACTGTCTCCGTTGACTACCTCCGTCTGCTGACTGAACCTTGGTCCTCCCTCTTCTCTCTCTTGCGTTGATGTTTGCTCTGGTGTGCCTGAATGAATTCTGCTCTGATCTTTTGTGAACTCATCCTCTGAATCTGGTTGGCTTCTGGCTTATTTGTATGGTCTCTTGCTTGCTGGGACCTGTTCTGTGTTGAGCCATGTTTGCTGTCTTCTCTGAAACTCTTGTTTTTTTGGTCTTCCTGTCTTTTTCTGTGGCTGTACTCTTTCTGCATGTGCTCTTGGACTGGACTGATGATGATGCTCTTTGTCTCTTTTTTAGGGGGTCTGCTTTTTGATTGTGCCTTGTTCTCTTGACTTGGTGTTTTCTGTATTTTTCTTGATGTTATGTCTGCCTCTTTCTGTCTTCTGACCCTGCTTGCTCTTTCCTTCTCACGATGGCCCTTGTTGACTGCTTCCTTGTGCTTTTTTCTCATCTTTTGTGTACTGTCTGATTCTTTGACTGGTTGCCGTACTCTGCTCTCTGTTTGACCTGCTCTTGCTCTGATCTCTGACTGTGCTTTTTTTTCCAGTGGCTCCTGCTACTGATGAACTTGATCTTTCTCTTGCACGCGCACCCTGTTCTGATTGGATGGTTTGCTTCTGACTTTTATTTCTGTCTTTCTGTCGCTTGCTTGACCTTTGCTTCTGATTGATGCTGTTGTGACCTCTGAATGCCTCTTTGACTTGCTCTTCATGTGCTCCTCTTCTGACTTCCGTTTCTGATCTTCTCTGCATGTGTCTTTCTTTTTGCTTGACTTTTGATTGTGCTTGACTCTCTTTCTGGTTTTCTTCTGCCCTGCTTCTGATGGCCTGATGCTTTTGTGCTTCTGGCTGGGGCTCTTTCTCACTGGCTGTCTGCTCTCTTGTTTTCTTTTTGTTTGAGACTTCTGCTCTCCCTTTTCTCTCTTGCTCTTCTCTCTTCTGTCCGTACTGCCTTTTGCTGTTCTTGATTGTTGCTTGACTTGTGCTTTTGTTGAGTGTTGTCTTTGTTGCTTCTTCTTGACCTGATCTTTGTGACCCACTGTTCCCTCTTAGTGTTTTTGTGTCTATGCTCTTTTCTCTTCCTGCTGCTCTGCCTTTCTCTCATGAGGTCTCTGACTCCTTCTCTGCTGCTGCTTTTCCCTTGAAAAAGCGTGCTCCAACAAGCTGGTTGTTATGCTAGTAGCGGACTAATCTAGGCTGCCAGCAGAGATTGAGCAGCATGGCTACAG